>NC_024801.2:23350203-23654001 GCF_000309985.2 Brassica rapa | reverse complement strand
TATGATTCTGTGTTAACTGATGTTTAAGAGACTTACAGTCAGATTAGTGATACGTAGAAGAAGTATTCAAGCGATTTAAAAGAATGGTACGTAGTTGCCTAATTATGCAAATACTAGAAAAAAAATTTAAGAGATTTTTAAAGATGGATGTAACGTTTTTCAATACTGTTTTGTGATTGATACCGTTTTGGGCTAAGTGAGGTGTTCTATCTATTATTAGACAAACATTGTTTTGTGATTGATATTAAAACGATACAATCATTTTCGTTACACCAATCAAATCTACGGTGGATTATACAGTTCAAGTAAATCCAAGTGATGTAATGTATGAATTATCTAAAATAGAAATCAATGAGTGGCATAATAATGCGGATACGAAATCAGCAATTGAACAAAATTTGATACTCGATTATAGGAGACTAGAAGGTCTAATATCTGAAAGCAACAGAAGCTAAAATCATCTCTAACCGTATTTCATTTTTTTAGTTCAAACTTCACTTAAAACTATTTTTTATCTACTTTATTTTTACCTTTATAATTAAATAAAAAGAAAACTATTACAAAAATAAAAACTAATCATATATATTATTTTATCTTTTGCTGATTACTATATTGTGGAGTACAAAGTTGAATAAAAACGTAATTTTACTCTAGAAATACTTCATTTGCCTTTTTCAAAAAAAAAACTTCATTTTATAGTAGAAATGGTGTAGTACGTTGAAAATGCTCTATTCACATAAAAATATCAGTACCACAGCGTTATCACGAACCAGATCTGAGTATTATTACAAAACCAACATTACACTATTTTCTTAAAACAAAAACAGAGAAAACGTTGGGGCTATGTACATTAATATCTGCCATTCCAATAGAAAAAGACAGAACTAATTGGAGTTATAAAGACTATCATTCTCTATACACAACAACCCATCTGGCATTAATGGTCTCTCTCTGCTAAATCTCTCACATCATCAAGTTAGGTGTACGAGAGTGACGACTCTGTGATTGCTTCGCCACATCTTCCTCACTTCCTCAAAGTCATCTCTCTTTCTCTGTCCATAACTTTTTAAATGGATGTATAAAACCTTATAGTACTGTATTTTTATAAGAGTTGAATATAGATCTTTTTGTTTTATTTTCTTTTCATTTATTTATCTTGAGAAGAATGAGATCTCAAGGAGTGGAAGATAACAAAGGGTGGCTTGGACCAGCCACGCCGGAGATTTCTAACGGAAATGGAAACACCGGTTTTGAGTTTCAAAAAGGTGCAAACCGGACACCAAACCACCAACACCGGTCCACCATTGGAAAACCGGCACCGTCAAAATGGGACGACGCTCAGAAATGGCTCTCCGGCGTTGGTCTTGCTCGCGGCGGAGGCGGAGAGAAGAACCACCACAGCTCGAGGAACTGTAAACCGAGAAACTCGAACGCTGATGACCTCAGACTCATAGCTTCAGCTTCGCAGAGAGAACGCGAAGGAGAGGATCAGTACGTTGAGTACGACGAAGAAGAAGGAGCGGCGGGAAGGCCCGAGGTGGAGACTAAGAACGTAGACTGCGGAGAGCCAGGTGGTTCGGTCTGGAGGAAAGAGAGTATTATTAATCCGACGGCTGTGATTCGATCGGTGTGTGTGAGGGACATGGGGACTGAGATGACTCCCATCGGTAGCCAAGAGCCTTCTAGAACGGGTACGCCGGTTCGTGCCACGACGCCGGTTGGTAGAAGCCCTGTGACGTCACCAGTGAGAGCTTCCCGCGGCGTTGAGGCGGTGAGGACGGAGACGGTGGTGACGGAGGGTAGAAGCGTTGAGAGTAATAATAATGAGAGGATTAGATATGGAGAAAATAATAATGATAATAAGGCGATGAATGCTATGGAAGCTCGAGCCATGGCTTGGGATGAAGCAGAACGCGCTAAGTTCATGGCTAGGTGATTAGCATTAATTACATTAATAGATGGTTTAATTAGTGTTAACGTGGCTTCATTATGTAGACCAGTGTTTGAGGATTTATTATTTTTTGGAATGTGATTAGGTATAAGAGGGAGGAAGTGAAGATACAAGCTTGGGAGAATCATGAGAAGAGAAAGGCTGAGATGGAGATGAAAAAAATGGAGGTAATATTATCCTCCAATGGAAAAATTACACGTGTTCAATCCGAGTTTCGGTTCGGTTTATAAAACCAAAAACATTGTTGATCGGTTTAAACACAATTCAAAATGTTTGAGAAAATGTGTGAATGTTGTGTAGGTGAAGGCGGAGAGGATGAAAGCTAGGGCGGAGGAGAAGTTGGCGAACAAGCTGGCAGCGACAAAGAGGATAGCGGAGGAGAGGAGGGCAAACGCGGAGGCGAAGTTGAACGAGAAGGCGGTGAGGACATCGGAGAGGGCTGATTATATAAGGAGAAGTGGACATTTGCCTTCTTCTTTTTCCTTTAAGATTCCATCTTTCTCTCTATGTTGGTAGCCACTAGTTTGTGTTTACTTATTGATCTCATTATTGTGTTTAGAATGTAATCGTGTATGGATTTATGTGATGCAATAACTAACGGCTTTGTTTGGGGAAGTATAGATAGAATAAAAGAGAAAGTTTGGAGAGATGGATAACGGTGTTACAAGTCTTGTCAACTTGGAAGCTCCAACTCTTGACCCTCCAAGTGTCCCCTCTTGTGAGCCACTTAAAACTGTAGAATCCTTCTAGCTAATGCTTCTCATCCAGACCTTAAACTCTGCTAGCGCATAAATCATCTTAGGTGGAAAGTTCCCTCAAGCCTTTTGTCAGTTCTAACTTTTCTTAATGAACCATAATATCCTTGGAAAACGTCGTTTAGGATAGAATAAAAATGAACAGAAAAAAACACATGCTAAGGTTTAGTTGAGCACGTTTTGAATTTTGCACAGCTAAAACAAAAAGATCTACATAGATAATGATTGTTGCATAGATAATGATTATCCACTGGTTAACAAGCTCAGAGAAAGTTGACGGGATTAAGATTTGTGATATTGGTTTGCACATTGGTTTCAGTTGTTTTTGGTTATTACTTTTGTATGTGTTCACGCAGCTGATCTAAATATTTTCACCAATTTTGGTGTTCTTTTGAATTTGCAGAAAGAACATCTTTTATGGAGAAGAGTGCATCTCTCATTTTTCTAGGTATGGGTGTTGATAGAATTGCTAAAATGACAAAGAAAACCATTACCAATAATTTGAAATGATATCAAATGTTGAATTTAAAGAGGTCAAAGCTAAAGTAAAACCCTGATATAAGAACTGAGATACATAATCATTAGTATGATATGTGAAATTATAATTTGTAGACAACATTGCAAATCAAACATACAGTTAGTAGTCATAACAAATTTAACCATCGAGAAAGAAAATAATGTGTTTAATCTTCTGTTAGCATATAATATTATACCTAAAAATTATCCATATATTTATTTATATAGTATTATTTTCTAGAAATTTTGTATATTAAATTTTTCCTTTCAGTATGATATTATTGGAAATTATTTGTCAAAATAAATTATTAATTAGAAGAGAATTTCCATAAAAGCAGCCTAATTAAATTTTGTTAATTATTTTTATAATGTGCAAACCTTTTTGCTATCCTTTTTTTTTGTCAACCAACCTTTTTGCTATCCAATCTATCAATTCAATAAAATTGTGTTGAGTTTAATATTCAAACTAAGCTAATTTAATTAAAAAATAATAAGTTTAAAATATCTATATAATTAAAAAATGTTAACAGTTTCGAATTTTATTTTAAGTTTTAGGAATTATAAAAAAAAACTAAACTGTGGATAACCGACTACAATGAAATAGTATCAATTAGACTTGGACATAACAGAAAACTACAAGGCTTAGGGGGCTTCTCTTAGCAATGCAAATAAAACAGAGGGGTACAATACTAAAACTAATATAGAAGGGAACTAAAAATCGATAACTAATTTACAATTACGTCCTTAAGCTCCCCGACTCGAGAGACGCCTCTTTTGTCTCCTCTCCGCCATTGCTCCGTCCCCTCTCGACGGTATCCACCCGTACTACATCCTCAACCTCATCTCTACTTCACATATATCTTCTCGTTTCCTCCTCTCTTCCAGCAGGTCTCGCTTTCAATTTCTAGGGTTTCGCGGTTCAGATCACGAGCTCTTGCTTTCAATTCATACCGATTCAATCGCGAGCAGCTGCTTCTTCCGGCGAAACCTAGAGAATCAGTCTCTGCGATTCTGAATTTGAGCACGGTTAGTCACTTTAGCTTTGATTTCGTGGAATTGAAACTGTCTATATGACGGCTGGGAGGAGTATTAGGTATCCTGATCATGAACTGAGAGGCCGCCAAGATTCGAATTCTAGACTTTCGAGGCGTGATAGTGTTTACTCAAACGAGAGTTATGAACAGGGACGGGTTAGTAATTTAAGACACGAGGATATGATTAGGTCCGGAGCTGTTAACAGTAGGGAAGCCTTTGTTGATCGTGGACCTAAAAGATGTGGCCTTTCAGTTTCAGCTAGGTCTGTGGATAGGGAACCGGGTGAGCTCTCTAGTGAGAGTGGCTCTGATGAGTCTGAATCTGTGGTGAAAGGTAATGGAGATGTGAAGCAGGTGGAGGATAGAGCTCAAAGCCCTGTAGAGAAGAAGAGAAAGTTTTCACCGATTGTATGGGATAGAGATGAAAAACCTTTGGAGGCCACCCCTCTTCCTCCCCCACCTCCACTTGTTAAGAGGTCAAGCCAGCCACCTACGGTCAACTGTGATGGTGACTCTCGTTTTCCTCCGGAACAGAGTAACATGCGTGAAGATCCTAAGCAAGTTGGTCTTCTTGAGGTTTCTGCTCCTACTTTGTCGTCTCCGGTAGAGATATCTTCTTCGTGTGTGGTGGAACAATCATCGAATGCTGGGAAGGATGGAAAACAAGAGGATGCAACGCACCAGGATGAGGAGGAAAACATGCCAACAAGGCATATCTCATCCTCTAGGTGGGCTGCTGGTAATAGTTCTCCGACTGACGAGGGTGAAATAGTAGAATTGGAAATAGATAAAAGGAGGAAGAAACTACTTCAGGGCAGATTGCCCAATAAGTCTTTAACGCCTGAGGCTGGGGAGTCTGTTAGGGAAGGTTGTAGATCATCTGGTTCCGATGAAAGGAGACACCATTCTTTGCCGGGAAGCAGAGATGATTTTGAGGAAAAAACTGCTGTTAAGGGTGACTATATGGAAATAGATGAGGAGGAACGTAGAAGAGGAAATGCTAGCGACAGTCTTACTGAAACAGATTCTGATGACGAATATGTTCGCCATGAGACACCTGAACCTGCTGGTCCTCCATTGAGAAGTATAAACATGCTCCAGGGTTGTCGAAGTGTTGATGAGTTTGAGAGATTAAATAAGATAGATGAAGGCACTTATGGTGTTGTTTACAGAGCGAAGGATAAAAAGACAGGTGAAATTGTGGCATTGAAGAAGGTGAAGATGGAAAAAGAAAGAGAAGGTTTTCCGTTGACTGCTCTTCGGGAAATTAACATACTTCTTTCTTTTCATCACCCATCAATAGTGGATGTTAAAGAGGTGGTTGTGGGTAGTAGTCTTGATAGCATTTTTATGGTGATGGAATATATGGAACATGATCTTAAAGCATTGATGGAGACAATGAAGCAGCGTTTCAGTCAAAGTGAAGTTAAATGCTTAATGCTTCAACTTTTAGAAGGCGTCAAGTATCTTCATGACAATTGGGTG
Source organism: Brassica rapa (assembly GCF_000309985.2). Classification (NCBI taxonomy): domain Eukaryota; kingdom Viridiplantae; phylum Streptophyta; class Magnoliopsida; order Brassicales; family Brassicaceae; genus Brassica; species Brassica rapa. Next base: position 23,648,260 of record NC_024801.2, on the reverse strand, counting down.
CTTCATCGAGATTTGAAAACATCTAACCTGCTTTTAAACAATCGGGGTGAGTTGAAGATATGTGACTTTGGTTTGGCTCGGCAATACGGCAGCCCGCTGAAGCCATATACTCATCTGGTTGTTACGCTTTGGTACAGGTAAAGCCCGTTTACCCTTTCTAGTTAAAAATGGTGCGTTCTTGATTTTGTAATTTAGTTCCAGTGACTTTGCCGTATATTTTGGCCATCATTAGCATAACGTTAAGAGAGTCTTGAGGTTGACTTAAATCCTTTATGTTTCCACTTTGAGTATAGTTTCATTATATGCCAGCTTAGCTGTTGAATGCTAATGTTTTTGCGGTATTACCTTGGACATCACAGAGAATGGCACATTCAGAACTAGACACATTAGGAAATATTCGTTCTTCAGCTTTATTTTCTTGTTTTGTTCCTTCTGTTGACTCTCCCTTTTTTATAGAAAATAATCACTTCCTCCAGGACCAAGCTCAATGACTGCATTTGTTTTCCCAGGGCACCTGAACTTCTCTTGGGAGCGAAACAATATTCTACAGCCATTGACATGTGGTCACTGGGCTGTATCATGGCAGAACTATTAGCAAAAGCGCCATTATTCAATGGTAAAACTGAGTTTGATCAACTTGACAAGGTATTTCAAACACAGGTTCTGACGTGGGTTTACAGCCATCCAGGCACATTCAGCTTATAAAGAATTGCTTCTTTTAATTTACAGATTTTCAGAGTCCTGGGTACTCCCAATGAATCAATTTGGCCTGGATTCTCCAAGCTGCCTGGAGTCAAGGTCAACTTCGTCAAGCATCAGTAAGTGTGTAATATTCAGCTGTTATGCAAGCATACCCTTCGTATAAATTTGCTGAAACTCTCTATTGTTCTCAGGCTTTCTAGCTTTGGGTGATGTGGTCTGGCATTCTTGTTCATTAGTGATTTCTTTTTTTTTCCGGCTTTGCATAGTTGTTATGTCGTGCTTCTTACCACTAGCTTGTTCTTTCAGGTACAACCTATTACGTAAGAAATTTCCAGCCACTTCATTTACTGGTTCACCAACTCTGTCCGACGCTGGCTTTGACTTGCTGAACAAGCTCCTGACATACGATCCTGAGAGGGTAATAAAATATATATGACATGTATGCTCATTCAATATGCACCTTGATAGTTTTTTTGACTTTTGAATCTGTGGGGATTTTTTTTTCCATAGAGAATAACTGTTGATGCTGCTCTTAAGCATGAATGGTTTAGTGAAGTCCCTCTGCCAAAATCCAAAGATTTCATGCCTACTTTCCCTGCTCAACATGCCCAAGACAGGTGCTGAGATCTATCTCTTGCTTAAACTGAAACAATCACTGGTCAACTTGACTTTTCTAACTTTTATTTTCTGTGCCAAGGCGTGGGAGGAGGATGATAAAGAGCCCCGATCCTTTGGAAGAGCAACGTAAGAAGGATCTAACACAAACCGAACTTGGGTCTGGTGGTCTGTTTGGCTGAAGTATGGCTCACGATTGATGCTCTCAGATACCTTGGAATTACCACATTAAGGCTAGGGCTGCTGCTTAAGCGGAGGTTGGAACGTTTGTATCTCAGACTATCATTTGTACTTTTCTTTACTCTTTTCGAGGGTCCATGGTGATTTGTGAAGATGATTTTCCTCCTATCGCCAGCTGGATTCCTTGCAGGTTTAATGTGTTCACAAGCTAGGTTGGTCAGTTAGTAGAGCTGCAGCTTTCTGACAGTGCTTGTTCTACAAGGTGTGAAATGACAATAAAAACTCATTCCCTACTGAAACTTATGTATGTAGCAGTGTTATTGAACCGTTTATTTTTTTCTTACCGCTGTTGAGGGAGAAAACCTATTCTTTTCACCTACAATCCTCTTAATCAACTCGGTGTTTCTTTTATTATGTATTATTGACATTGCGATTGCAAGAAACACTGGTGTTGCAGTTGAGGTGACAGTCTTGTCTTTGAAGAAGAAAGATGGTTGCCGATGAATCTCTACAAGGTACTACATAGTCTTTGATTTTGATTTTGTTTCCCTAGTTCCTCAAGGTCAGGTGATTGCTTTGAAACTTCAGAAATGTTATTGTCTTTGATTTGTAGGGAAAACAGTGTTTTTGAATTCCTTTTATACTTTAATCGCCTAGGAGCCCAACCCTGCAAATGTCCTCGGTTCTCGTAACACCGTTTAGTAAACCATCCTAAGTTCTCTGAGATACGCTTTTGTTGTTGACTCCAAAGTCCTTGAAACGCTTTGTTAGGCTCTCATTCGTAAAACTAAATTGTCATTGTTTGTTCAACTTTTAAAGAAGCTTTTGCTGGAAAGTTTTTATAAACCAGCCAGCTCTTCTTGAATCCTTGAAAGCTTTATCTTGCATTTGTGCATGTGCTCATTCCACGATTTTGACATTTTACCATGATTTTAGCCGGGAATAGCAGTATTCAAGCTGTAACTCTTGGCCGGAGACACTTACTAATGGTGCTCCAAGCGAGTCATTTTCAAAAGAGTTAAAACCTATCCCAGATTTTGTACATATACCAATCATTTCACATGCAACTTGCTGGAGTGCTTTGGTAATCTATAGCTTCAGGTCCCATGCTGTTATCGGTCAGGAATAGATATCAGCCAAGCGTTTAAAGAAAGAACACACGAGAAGTGCATTGTGGTGGCGATCCGTGTTCGAGATGCTAAAAACAACAGTTTATAGTAACAAGGTTCCTACAAGTATGTGGTGCTAAAACCTCATCAAAAAAGCTTATTTATACACTAGACGTAAACAAATTAAAGAGAAGCCTGTTGTGTCCAGTTTTCTTCTCATATCAATTGAAAAATTTACTATATGGCTAAAAAGTAAAAAGGGTAAACCTGTTTTATGATACACCAGTCATTCCGGACTGAAAACTATAGTCTTCCCAAGTACAAAGGTAACTAATGAGAGCTCAATGAAGAATATTGTGTTTATTAGATGCCTGTCTACTGTCCACCCGAATATCGTTATCCCTCCTGGATTCATCTGCAAATACAAAACTGCAACAACAATCATCTATAATCAGCCATCATGCCTTGTTTGCATCCAAACAATGAAAATGAAAAAAGGGTCAACACAATCATCTCACCAAAAGCTTGTCTTTTATGGTATGCGGACATGGACATGTAAGAAGGGAAGTGATTGTTATTATTATTAGCAGGCATCCTCATGTAGTGATCCATCGACTCCACATCGCTCTCAGAATGTGAAATCTGAAAGGAGATGGGCGGATTCGTGGTGGCCTCCAAGTGAACTCCACTAGGAGAAGTCCTTATCTGAGTTGCATCTGTAGATGAGCAAGACATAATCGCATGCCATTTACTTGCAACTGATGCTATCGCTTGAGCTCTGTGAGATATCTTTGTAGCTGCGTGCAAACATAAAATGATTCCAACAACTTGAACCACCGCCGAGACCTGAACAAAAAGCTTTAACCTCACCGTATAACAAGAAACCAAAGAAGAAACAAAAGCTTGACTCACCGCGAAATCACCACCGTTTATATACGTGATACGTCCGCTATACGCAGTGGTCTGGAAAAGCGTGGTAAACTGGCTAACCGTGACGACCAGAAACTGTAGAAGCAGAAAGATGCGGAACCTGTGACTTATCTTAGAGAGGTAATGACGCAAACGGATGTGCTCGTAGATGAAAAGAGAGATCTCAGACTCTCCGTCTAGGAGCTTTGCGTAATCTTCAAAGTGAATGACTTGCAAGTTGCAGACCAGATGAAACATGGCACTCGCAGCTAGAAAGATAGTGCTTAAGTAAGTCCATGACATGATCATAGACAAGAGAATCAAAACAGAGAGCCATGGCTGGTCATGAGGTACGTATAGCATCCTAATAATCTCACGAACAGCTTTTAGTCCGAAACAGGGGAGAGACCAAAGTGCAAGCAGCCTCACAGAGTTCTGTAATAATGGAAACAAAAAAAAAGGTTTCAGCTTTCCATAACCCATGATCTATCACAGGGTTCTGTAATAAGGAAACACAAAAAAGAATTCAACTTTCCGACAACCCATGATCTATCACAGAGTTCTGTAATAAGGAAAACATAAAAAAAGGGTTTCAGCTTTCAATCCAAAACAGGGGAGTGACAAAAGTACAAGCAGTCTCACAGAGTTCTGTAATAAGGAAAAACATAAAAGGTTTCAGCTTTCCGACAACCCATGATCTATCACAGAGTTCTGTAATAAGGAAACACAAAAAGAATTCATCTTTCCGATAACCCATGAACTATAACAGAGTTCTGTAATAAAGGAAAAAAACACAAAAAGAAATCAACTTTCCGACAACACATGAACTATAACAGAGTTCTGTAATAAAGGAAAAAAACATAAAAAGGTTTCAACTTTGATGCAACCCATGATCTATCACACAGATTCTGAACCAAAGATAGAAAGAATCACCGAGATTTGCTGAATATACTGAGCCTTGAGCCGTCCCATGCGACCACTGAGCTGATCAACGAACAGAAACTTTCGAATCCCGTGCTTTCTCAAGTTATGAGAAACGCAAAGAAGAGAGACGCCAGCTAAACACGCCTGCGAGACGACGATGTTGAGCTCAAAGCTCTTGTACTGATACCTCTCACAGTCTTTGCAATGCCCTAGCTCCAACACTGTCACCGGAATCACCAACCCGACTGTCAAGAACACGATCCAAGACAAGACGAGGCTTTGCGTGGAGGATTGGTTAAAGCCAAGGAGAGTTAGAAAGGTCTCGAGCCACTGGAGGGTTTGACCGAGGTCGTCGTCTTCGTCCTCGACGACGCCGGAGAGAGGTTGTTGTTGCTCTTGATCGTGATTCGAATCGAGCAACGGCGTTTCGATGAGTGGAGGTTGATCACTCGACATCAGAGAGTGAATAAGTTTACAGAAGAAATTCACCGCAAGGGGAAACATCGGAGCTCGTTGGTGGCGGTTTCGATCTCATTTAAAATCGCCTGCATGATGATGTCTCGGCTTAGATCGACGGTTGTAAATCATTCCGATTAATCTGAAATCGGGAACCGGAAAAAAAAATTAAATTAAGAAATGTAATAATCCAAGAATCGAGGGATTGGCATTTAGCGCTGTGACTTACAGTGGGAGGAAGTTTATAAAATTAGTTTCTCCGTTGCGTCTTTTAAGCCGTTAGATTGAAGATTAAGTTTCAACGGTCGATGGTGGATGAGGATCATAATTGATAGAGTGAGACCAGTACCACCTGATTATTCATTTGAGATAAATTTTCCTTTCCTTATAGTATTTGCTGATTTTCACTTCATAATAGTAATCACCGTTTGATTTGGTTTGACAAAACAGGTATATACAGTACATGGTTTCTTTTTGTTAAATATGATAGCATTTCCACTATTAATGGTGTTAAATTAAAAAAAAAAATCCTATTAATTATGACAAGTATTATGATGTATGATGATCTGCAGATAATAATTCCGATTCGATTTTTTATAATATCGCCAACGTATGGTTTCTCAAGTTTTTCTTTGTTTATTTGTTAAAACTTAGAAGCAGGCCATCATAAAGTTCAAAGCCTGCACATCCTGGGTTGTTTCAGTCTTCGAAAATCAGATCCCAGCTCTTAAACTATTCAGCATATCAGTATTATTATTTTCTTACGTCATCCGGAAAAAAATAAAGTAAACACTAATAGCGAGGAACACGAAGCCCATATCTAAACGCAGCTAGAAAATCTGCTAGTAATGTCACATGATTCACATATTTTTCCCCAAATAAACTTTACCTGCTTCCAGAAATTGATTTGAGATAAGATTATGCTATTAAAATACGGGTTAGGTGACATGTTCATATTTATTGTTGGTACTTGGAATTATAGTTCAATCAGGAATCGTTGAAAAGCTACTGCGACTACAAAGACAGCACAAGATGACAAGAAGCATGCATAGTGGTTTTTGTAGACTGTTCTGGTTGTGTTTTTTTTTTTTTTTTCCAGCAAAAGTACTTATCATTCAAAAGAAACATACATGATTCAATACATAAACCGGCGGATGCATGAACAATCTCCAGACACAAAAGCCCACATGAAGGCGGCAACTAGAACTCACACCGGGGCATTTATTAAATATGATAATGATATTACCGTTCATTAATTTTTATCACATGTATTAAAGTGGTAACAGTCATTTTCTCCTTTTCTTTTAATAAATCTAAGCTTTAGCTGCGGCCCGTCCTGAAACTGTATAAGGATGAAGCTTTATGTACAGTTGATAAGTTAGTTATCTAATTAAATCTGTAAAAGTGCCAAGTTTTGTTTAAAATATAGTATTTTATTTGTAACACGAGTGAATCATTATCCAACCATACAAGTTCATCATCCAACCCAATATCATTATCTCCACAAATATGGGCCAGTGGGCCGGACAAAGAAGGTCCGAAGATAAAAGGAAGAAAAAGCATAACCGCTGATTCAAAAAGCGTTCTAGCTGAAATCAAGATTAACCGCTCACTTTCCTTTGACGCTAAAGCAGGTACGTATAAAACGTTCAAACCCAACATAACCAAAGTAAAAAAGAAAACAAAAAAAATATCTACAAAATTTTCACAAAATATATTTTCATCTCAATCTGCATTAGCATTCAATCCTCAAAAGATGGTATATAATTCTCTATCTGTTTCCTACTCTCTTGCCATGTTGGTTAATATTACAATGTATATATATTATAGCAGGACCAACCAGCGAGAAGAAGGCCAAGACCTCGACCTCTTGAGACCTCTGGTGCTACAATACTCGCCACGTCTCGCGTCGTTTACACAAGAACCAAGACTTCGAAGAATCCAGCCTCTTTCCTTGTCCAGAAACTCTTCCAGCTCGTTCTCTTCTTCTCGTCCATCACAACTCCCTTTCATCGCCACCTTCTCGCCATTCTCTCCGTAGCCGATGATCACATCCTTGCGTTGCAAGAAACGGTCGAAACATACTTCCCTTCTTCCACCTTCGCCTTCCTCAAGATATCCGACTTGCTGCTCGCATCAGAGTCTCTCCCCGAGAAACTCGACGCGGTTCTTGAGAGGCTTCCATGTTTGATGAGCAGAGCCGCGTGGCTAGACTGGATCCTGATCCACGCCATTTATTGTCTTGATTCTCTTGTGAACGTGTTGGGACGTTGGAGAGATAAGAACAAGGGGGCGAATGAGAAAGAGATTACGGTGGATAGGAGTTTTAGCAGAACAGGATCAAACTATGAAGAGGAGCAGGAAGAAGAGAAGATGAAGTTAGGGGACGATGAGGGAAAAAAAGTGACGTACAAGGAGGCGTTACAGAGAGGAAGCAGCGGAGAAGATGGTGGAGGAAGCACAGGTCGTAGCAGCAGCAGTGGCGGCGGCGATCCTATTATGGAAATGTTTGAGAACGGTTGGATCACGAAGCCCATCAAAAGAAGTAGCAGAAGCGCTGATTCGCTCACATGCTCTCGTTCTGATTCCTACGAAACCACTACATGAGATGTCTTTTTAACTCTTTGTCTTTTTTTTTCTTCTTCTGTAGCAATATAAGGATGGTTGGTTACACAACAGCAACAACAACACAAACCAATAAACTATATTGTCCTAGTCAACTTTTTGTAACTTTTTATGTTGATATCTTTGTAATTATCATATTCTACCACAATCTTTGTGTGTTTTGTATAAAACATAGAAACATAATAGGCTTGTAAGGATGCTTTAAGGAGAGGCTTGTGTTGTTATGTTAATATTGATGTTCCGTCCACTGAGATTGACACTAAAGATGGTATCACACCTTCTTGAAGCACCATCTGGATACAAGACTCTCTCTTCCACTGAATAGAATCAAAAGGCATGAAACAGCTTGCTCTTGCTCTGTCGTGTCACCCATGTCTAGCACAGTTGCTAGACTGCTGATCATGCCTTTTGTGAATTGTGATGATACAGTTTCTGTAGAAAGAAGCGGAAGTAATAGAAAAAATAGAGAGAATAGAACAAAAATAATCTATATATTCACTTAACTAAATTGTAAAAGATGATACAAATATACAGAAGGAGAAAATAGTTGTTAACTACTAAATGAGATATCTTCATGAAAGAGAAAGAGAAAGAGAATGAGAATGAGAATGATCCATTCTGTATTTATTTCATTGGGTAGCTATGCGAGACAGACTTCAAACAGCAGATAGAATGCAGCATTGGAACGTCGCAATCAACACAACTTGTGTTCTGTGCAATGAAGAGCAGGAATCCTGTTGCCATTTGTTCTTTGATTGTCGATACTCGAGACATATATGGAGAAGGCTGATTGGAGGTCTCTTGCTTGCCGATTTCACCACAGACTAGAATGCGCTCAAACTGCTCGTGTCCAGGCCGAGACTCACCCCAACAAAGACTTTTATCCTTCGGTATGCTCTACAAGCGACAATGCACACAATCTGGAGAGAACGCAATGCTAGAAGGCATGGAGAACATCCACAAGATGCTAGCTGCTTGATCAGGTTTGTGGACAAGACAATGAGACTCATGTTGCTTTCAGTGAAAGGAAAGGGCCAGAAATATCTTGATGAAGGATTGAGCACTTGGTTTGGGATACAAGAAACAAATGGAGGAGCTGGATAAATTCTTTTATTTATAGCATTCTGCTGATTCTTTAAATATAAAAAAAAACTAATGCACTAGATGTAAATAAGATTTTTTTGGTTTGAATAAATTTTACATTCATTCAAAAAAAAAAAAAGAGAATGAGAATGATCCACAGTTAAGGGGATCATGGCAAAGATCAAGTAGACCAAGTTGTCCTTGAATATGACTGCACACCTTAAACTTGGTGAAAATGTCAGCAAATTGATCAGAAGTCTTAGTGTAAGTTGGAGATATGATTCAAAATTCCACCTTAACACGGATATGATGGCAGTCAATTTTACAATTAATGTACTTGATTTGTTCATGAAAGATTTAATTCAAGGTAATGTAAATATCTAGAAACCCTTAAGAACCTATGATACATATGTAAATTTTTGATTGAGCAATCTACATAATTAATAAGACAATTATAACAATATTAATATTTTAACATTAAGAACCTCAAACGGGTATCATACCGTTGATGTTGCTCTAAGAAAGTCGGTGATAGGTTGATAAAAAAAAGTCGGTGATAGATGAGGTTTTGGTGCGAAATCGGGAGAAAATGTGCCCATGCTTTAAATGGACCCAATTTTTTTTTTTAATTTTTAAATGGACCCAATTAAACTCAGAAATGAGTTTTTGCATCAACAATGGAAAAAGAGACAACAAGTCATTAATATTGAGACTGGGAATCCAAATACATTTTCGTTCTTTTTGTTTGTCGAGGTGGTTACATATAGTTAACGATCATGAGCTAGGTAAATGATAGTTATAAATAAGAGAAAAAAGAAAACATGAAATATCTGATAACATATTATTTGATACAGCTTTAACTTATAAAGAAATCTCTAAATACCTAGAGATTATCGTCGGACTGATTTCGCAACAACATTACTTTCAATCAACTAATTATTCTTCATAACAAGTATAAGAACAGAATAGGTCTCCACCAGATGTCTTTATCTTTATTTTGTAAGGACAATGCCTTCCGCAAGTTTTGCATATAGGTCGAGTTGGATGAGTGTTTGGAAGATAATGAATCGTTTCCTTGTCAGATGTAACAACAGTTTGTCCGGATTTCATATACGGATCCCTTCCCAATAGACAGTCGACGTGGAGGGTGACTTCACACTCGTTGCATGCATATAATCCTTCCTCATGTGGAAATATATCTTTTTCGCATATTTCGCACCAGTAAAGTTCATCATCATCTGCATATTCTTTGTACGAAAATACGAGCAAATGCTCATCATGCTTGTACCTTAATTTATGTGGAAGAGTGGCACAACGAAAGCACAGAACAAAACCGCATTCAACACAATCTAAAGGTTGTTCCTGTCGGTATCGACAAATATAACACGGTATGCTTGTGTATTCACCACAAGTTATGAACAAGGGATGTGGATGAGAGTAATGATTAAACGGCTCACAAATAGAAGCACACAGCGTGTCTAGCTTCCAATCACATCCCTCGATCGGACACACATACGCGAAACCGCATGAGTTACGGTCACATTTCCTACACATGAAGCAACTTGTGGTATACGCGAGCTCTAGGATCAATGGATGAACATGTAGCATAAATTGTTTCACCCGGGGAAGATATGCACATGATTCATGTAAAATGAAATCACATGATTGCATACAACGATACACATTACCATCACCGTAGAACGGAAGCATGCACGCTTGACAATGCTTGTTTTCATCATGGAATTGTTTTTCAAGTTTTATTTGATGACAAGGATGACCCTGATGCAGTATAACTCCATCACCTTTATCTTCAAATATTTTAGTATTTTCATATGTTTCTTCAGGTTCTCCTTCAAGTTCTTTCCCGTTCGACACGTCGCGTCGTAGTGCACATCTAGAGTGCATTGCATAAATGCATCCTTTCACACAAGAATATTCTCCGTAGTTTATGTCTATCTTTTGATAACAAACTCCACAATCAGCCGACTCCTTGAAAGGGTTACTAGGAGTAAAAGCGAGACGGTGATTATGACGAGATACCTTTATAACATATGGTAAGTCGATACACCTTTTATGAACAAAGAAATCACATAGGAGACATGTGTATAATAAGTGAGAATAATCATCATCCACCAATCCACAAACATCACAAGCCAAAGTAGATTTCCTGGGAAAGTAATGGAGGGTATGCTTGTGCCTTTTAGGATTGTATATCTTAAGGGATATTGGTTTTCTCGAGCAAATAACATCAAGTGCAAAATCGCAAACAAGGCAATAGTATAATAGACAAGAAAAAGGACAGTAACCTTGACAAGAACAACATCTTGAATTAGGGTATTGCTCAGACCAGAGAAGTTGAAGAGGATGCTTTGGATGATCAGAGGAATGGTAAATAGAAGGAGACTCAACACATTCTTTGTGATATGGACCATTACAGTAGCTGCAAAAGTAATAGGTATCTGTTTCGATCTTCATGTGACAATTTTCGCAAGTATCGTAAAATATTTCTTCACCCTCTTTTTTGCTGCAATGAAATAGAGAATGGAGATTATTGGAATTTTCGTTGAAACAGGAAGTTTTGACTATGCGATAGTTGAACTGAAAGCTTTGTCCGCTAATTTTTGCCGGTTTGGTATGCTCTTTTTCTTTTTCATATCGTTCTTTTGGGCACAAGAGATGACATGAACGAACTTGGTTAAGAGGATCCATGGGTTAGGTTATTATTTTGGTCTGAAGATTTAATGTTTACTTAATACAACAACTAATATGGTATATATATAGGGCTGCCGATCTATTTCCCCACCAGAACTATGGTGTCGCACTATTTCTCCATCAAACTATTGCCTCGTTTCGTTTCCCCACCAAACGAAAGTTAAATATCTATATACCCACCATATCAAAGTTAAATATCTCTTTCCCCACCCGACCAATTTCGATGGTTAAATGTCGAAACCCCAGTACCAAACCATCAAACCTCCGTTAGTAAACCGAAGGAAAACCCAAATATTGCTAAACCGGACCTATATCTCGGTGAATCCCCGACACAACGGTCAAAAATCCCAAATCTAAAAAATCTCAGATTGGTAAGAACCCTAGAAAAAACTGTAGAATGTGAATCTCAGAGTTCTTCTTCTTCTTTTCTTATTGTCGAGTGCTTATTGCTTTTTGTTCTTAATCTCTTCTCACTTTGTGTTAATTTTCAGATCTAAAGCCATGAGTAACGTGTCTGGAGCTTCTAGTGGTTCGTCAAGTGGACGTTCTGGAGGCAGAGTGTTTGGTGTGCCGAGACTTTGTCATTGTGGGGTTCAAATAATGGAATTGGTTTCTAAATCCAGCAACAATCCGTACCGGCGTTACTATCGTTGCGGATATGCTGTATCTAAGAAGGTAATTTGATTAATCCTTGCTTCTTCTTCATTGTGTTAGTTAATGTTTTCTTTTCATAATTTTTTGTCTAAATAATGCACAGCTCTCGAATGACAACCACACTTTCAAGTGGGTCGATGAGGCTTATTTAGATGAGATAGAGGCATTAAAAATGAAAAATGCTTCACTTGCGGCAAAACTGGAGACAGTTACAATGGAGAGGAATGAGTTTGAGAGAATAGTGTTTGAGAATATGCAAATGAAGCTTGAGAAGGAGATTTTCGAGAGAGTTGAAGAGGCTTTGGTTGAATCATCTTCTACGATGAAGAAAATGATGGTTGTTGTAGTTGTTTTGTGTATGGGCATGGTTGGGTTTAGTAAGCTCTTTGGTTGAAAAGGTTTATATAGGAATGACCTTTGTTTTAGTAATCTTGTGTTTTGTGTGTTTGATCATTGTGGTTTGTGTACTTTGACATGGTTTCAATTTTATTAATGCAATGACTTTGTCTATTTTAAGATGATTGTTAAGCCTATTTTATTCAGTAGAATGCAATGATTTTAAAGAAAATATACAAGCTTTTAGTTGCAGTAACAAAGATAATATGAAGTGCAAAACAAAGATAGATAAATGTCATTACATTACATGGATCCAAGACCATGAAGTTCAAAACCAAAGATATATGTCATTACATAGCTGTCGAAAATTAAGTTCAAAACAAAAGATAATAGATGCCATTACATATCAAATCATTCAAGCTTGAGAAACACTAGCTTGAGTGAGAGTTCCTTGTGAGGCTTCACCTGCAGTTTGAGATGTGCTTACCGGTACCGAATCATCATGCTTGCCCTGCTTTGCATGCCACCTCGAGTTGTGATTAGCCTTACCACAAATGCCACAATGCATAGTCCTTTTCTTGGCTTTTGGTAGCTTCTTGGTTGGTGACTCATTCACACCTCTTTTCCTTGTCTTATCCGCTTTGGTGAGCTTCTTCTTCTTCTTCCCTGTTTCTTTCCCTCGTTCTCCCTCTGTTTCTTCCCCTTGTTCATCCTCTACAGGTGGAGCATGTACATCAGGAGCATCTGTTTTGGGCCAAAACATAGAACCCCTGACTGGAACAATTCCATCTGTGTAGTTTCTTCTCCACTTAGCCGTGCGAAACCACTCACAAACATAGTCTGACGGATCAACCTTTAACTTCAGCATCACACCATATGCATGCTTACATGGAATTCCAGTGATGTCGAACTTCCTGCACGAACAAGTTCTTTTCTCCAAATGGACACGATGAGTTTGGCCATTCAATCTTGAGTCAAAGTAGCCTTTAACGCTTCTTCTAATAACACATTTGTTGGCTCCGTCTTTAAAGGGCTTATCAACAAGAGCCTTAGCGAGAACTCTCTGCACATATGGTGTACATTTTCCTGACAAAGAGAGAGCCAATTAAGTTAACTGAATTTATATTTTTTAGATATTAGAAGTATTGAAAAAAACTTACCTTGGTGTTCATGAGATTCTCTGGATCTTGTGGCTATACGTACCATAGCAAGTCTTGCTATTGTTTCGAGCATATGCACAAATGGCTTCTCTCTTGCCTTGTTGATGGAGCTGTTAAAGGACTCTGTCGAGTTGTTCTCCACATCTTCGCAGTAATTTCCCAGCTTGAAGAAAGCTCGGCACCAACTCTTCGGATTTGTAGCCATAACATCTGTATACACACCTGTATCGTAGCAACTTAACCTGTCCAAGTTTTGCTGATACTTTGCTTCATTGTAGCTCCATGCTACACTCCATATGTAAGACTTCATCTGTTTTTTGTTGCCATGTTTCTTCTTCAAATTCCCGTAAATGTGTCTTACACACTTCCGATGCTCCATCTTAGGCAACTCTATCTTAATAGCTCTGATCAATCCCTGAAACAGAACCACAAACTTAATCAAACAAAGCTTTGATTCTACTATCTCGGCAGCATAATCTTTAAGGCGTGCAAACTGTTGATCATGTTCACTCTTAATCCACTTCAAAGCTTTATTCCTACCAGCTTGACACTGAGGCCTAGACACACTAATAGACCAATTTGCCATGATCAATTCCTCGATCTTCATAGGCATATAGTATGCCGGCTCTTCACGGATCTTGTTCACAAACAACCTAGCTATCACAGGGACCTTCACCATCTCACACTCTCCATTAACCTCACATGTGTGGTTATCTACAAACAACCTAACTCTCCAAATTTTATCCTTCGGCAGGATCGAAGCATAAATTTTCCAGCCACAAGCTTCATCATTCTCACCATGACCAGCACATTCGAAACCAAGCTTATCCTTATCATACCTGTATTGTCTGATATTGCAGCGAGTCCTAAGAGCATAATCGAGGACTCTGTCTTTGAAAGCCACACCATTGAAGAATGTCTGGTCTCGGTACAAATGCCCATCACCACGGCGTATATGCGTCCTCATTCTCTGTGGGGCTTCAGGATTTTCTTCTTCCTCATTATCTTCATCACTCTCAGGCAAGACGTCATGCTGAATTTGCGGCTCACTCACGAAATTTCGCAACAATTCGTCGAGTTCAAACTCTTCTCGCTCAACTTCTTCATCATCAATTTCGAACTCTCCTTCGCCGATTATAGGTACTACAGACATGGTAAACACGAATTCAATCGATTTCCTGTTGTTTTCTCTCAGGAATTTTCTCCCACTCTCTCTATTTCACGTTCTAGGGTTCTTGGGTTTTTGATTTGGGGATTTTTTGGGTTTAGATAGATTAGGATGGTTAAGTCGGGTTAAAAATAATTAAGTTCGGTTAAGTCAAGATTCAGTATTACTAACCCGTCTTAACCAAACTAATTAACCAACTAAACATGGTTTTACGTGGATTTGAGTGTTTAACTTTTGTCGGGTGGGGAAAGAGATATTTAACTTTGATATGGTGGGTATATAGATATTTAACTTTCGTTTGGTGGGGAAATGAAACGAGGCAATAGTTTGATGGAGAAATAGTGCGACACCATAGTTCCGGTGGAGAAATAGATCGCCAGCCCATATATATACACTGGAAAATAGTTCATATGTTTACAAAAACAGCATATCACGCCAAGTATTGCAATTTTTGTTCATTTCAAACTTCCTCACATGCAACAAAGCAAGAATGGGATTCTTTTACAAATGTTAGAGTTTCAAGTTTTGATTATTACTTTTTGAATGAAAAAGCGAGTGATGAAGGAAACAAGTTATTCAATGTTACTTTTATTTGCTTATGCACGTTTATACAGCTATATTTCAAATGTTGGCCTTCGTTATGTTTCACGTTTATATGACACTTCATTCTACGATGATATAACAAAATGCTAAGCAACAATAAGGCATGAATTGTTCCCCTGTTTTTTTGGTGATAAATAATTATACTTTTACTAGTTGTTTAATTTATGAAGACCATCTCCGTTGCTTAAAATTTTTAAACCAAATAGTATTATTATTTTACTCAAATTTAGTTCGTTTAATAAAATTTGAGTATTTAAAAAAAAATCAACTTATTAATAATTTGCCGAGTATCATTTTCTTATCGTTAAATAGTATTTCATAATATACATCTCAACTGAAATGAGATTTTTTTTTGTCTTTCTCTTATTTTTAAAGTCGAGCTATTGTTTTAATTTTCACTCTTCATTTCATGTTTTTTATACGTGGCATTTCTTTTTCGCTTATCATATCATCGTCTCAGTTGCATGGGTATAAGTTGGGCTTTATTATAAATTAGGTTATGTTCTTAATGGGCTTTTTCTTTGTAATGGTCGAATAAAAAGAAAGAACCACAAATCTAATCGGTTTAGTCTCTGGTTTGATTTATGATTACATTTTATGACACAACACAAACAAGCAAGTTAATACATCGGTCCTAAAACCCTAGTAGCTGTCGTGACCCCAGAGAGAGAGAAAGCAATGAGCATCATCGCAGGCTCCTACGAGAGATTCATATGGGGTTTCAAGCTTAAACCCACAAAGCACGACGCAGACACTCAAACCCTAACCCTCTCCCCTCTCTTCTCCTACCCTTCCCACATCTCCTCCATCACTACCGTCGCTTGCTCCGGTCCCGCCGCCGCTTCCGGCGGCTCCGACGACACTATCCATCTCTACGACCTCCCTTCCGCCTCCTCCCTCGGCTCCCTCCTCGACCACAACCACACCGCTTCGATCACCGCCCTCTCCTTCTACACTCCCTCTTCCCTCTCCTTCCCTCGTAATCTCATCTCCGCCGCCGCCGACGGCTCCGTGGCCATCTTCGACACGGACCCTTTTGTCCTCCTCAAGTCCTTTCGTCCTCACAAGAAGGCTGTCAACGATCTATCGATTCACCCTTCTGGGAAGCTCGCTTTGGCTGTTTACCGTGACGAGTGCTTTGCGATGTTGAATCTTGTGAGGGGGAAGAGGAGTTTTTGTTGTAGGTTGGGGCACGAGGCGAGTCTTGTGAAGTTTGATCCGAGTGGGGAGAGGTTCTTCATGGTGGTGAATAGTAAAGTTGATGTTCATCAGAGTGAAGATGCTAAGCTTCTTCTTGAGCTTGATAATGGTAGCCGCAAGCGTATACTCTGTGCTTCTCCTGGGGACGTGAGATTCTCTCTGTACTTATATATCTCTTTGTCTCTATATAGTAACTTGTCTTCCTCAACTTGTCTTTAGAGCTGTTTTGATTTTAGATTTTGTATAAGGCTAAAATGTTTGATTAATTTGCAACAGAGTGGGACTCTGTTTACAGCTGGTGAGGATAGGGCCATAACAGCTTGGGACACAAATAGCGGGAAGCTTGCTTATTCCATACAAGATGCTCACCCAGCTCGGATCAAGGGTGTCGTCACGCTTACTAGGAATGAAAATGACGGTGCGTCGGAAGATCCGTACTTGGTTGCTTCTGCATCTTCTGATGGGATCATACGAGTTTGGGACATGCGAATGGCTGCTAAAGAGAATGCAAAACCATTAGCCGAGACAAACACTAAATCAAGGCTTACTTGTCTTGCCGGGTCAGCTCTTAAATGTGAGTTTACACGTTTCCATTAAGCATACAAAAACAATGTAATACTAAAACTCTGTAGAAGATTGTGACATATGATTCTTCATCTTCCTCTGTTTTATGCAGCTATGAGACGGCCACAGATTGGAAATCAAAAAGCTCAGAAGCTAGAAGAAGGGCTGAACACAGAATGAGAGCTGCTTATTGACTACTAAAAGCTTTTGTGCTGACAACTATCTGATACAAGTTTTGGTAGAATCTTAAAATATGATCCATCATGTTTTTGTCGAATTACAATCAAACAATTTTGTTAAACCCTCAGATTTGTGAAAGAAACACATACTTACTATTTATAATTCACATGAGTTATGGCATAATGTGAATCATTCACTCCTAACTCGGCTTGTTGTGCATTACAAGTAATCACTTACTATTTATAATTCACATGAGTTATGGCATAATGTGAATCATTCACTCCTAACTCGACTTGTTGTGCATTACAAGTAATCACTTGTTTATTCAAACTGCATCGAACCAAAACGTTGTACGGGAAAGCTGATTCAATGTATGTTCTCAAATAAACAAAAAGAGCGTCACACCGTTTGTGAATGCATGAAGATTTGCAAATGGAAGCAACTACATGGCTCAATACTGAGTAGTGTTGTTTGGGATCTTGCCTTGTTTCAACTGAGAAAGAGCATATTCACCGGTACGGATGAGATCGGCGACGTTGTGTTTGGAAATCTCTTCGGAGCCAAACAAGAAGATGGTCTTAATCTCAGCTTTCTTGGCGAGTCTTGAAGCGTAACTAAGCTGCAGTTTCGGTGAGTTCACGCTCCTTAGTAACTGGCGGTACAAGGAAAGAACTTTGCCTCTGTTCTTTGCAGCCTCTTCTGCTGTTAACCATAGCAGGCTCGTCATGACAACACAAGAATTGTCCCTGCAATAAAAGAGAGCGAAATGTTCATTGAGTAATTTCATCGAACACCTGTTGCGCAAGAAACAAACGCTAAATGATGTAATAACACAACAGAGACGATGCATCGCCTAAACTCTTGACTTGCCTTTAGCTGGGAGAGATTTTCAACGGACGGCGAGGATCCGGTGAGCGAGCAGGGGAGCCTAATCTCAGGATCAAATCAAGAATCACCGAGAGAGAGAGAGAGAGAGAGAGAGCAAATCCGTAATTAATGGTTTGAGTTTCTTTCACACGGTTCAGATTTGTTTTGGTTCTCGTAAACCAGCTCCCAGTTTCAGCCTAACCAGTTTCAATCTCTGGTTTATTTAAGGACAATTGTCAATAATAGCACATTTTGAAGTTTATTTCTCAAAAATAGCACTAGAAGAAGAAAGTCACAAAAATGACATTCATTAAAGGGTAAAATATCCCTAATACCCTTGGTTTAAAATTAAATAAACAAACAAAAATAAATAAAAATAATAAAATAAAAATAAAAATAAAAAAAAAGAAATTTTTTTTTATAGTTTCAGATTATGTGCTTTCAGATTTGAAATTTTTATAATTTTTTTTTTGAAATTTTTTTTCGAAATTTTTTTTTATTTTTTTTTCAAATTTTTTTTTTTATAATTTAAAAGTACTTTTTGAAACTGTTTTTAAAATTTTTATTTTTTATTTTAGTATTTATTTTTTATAAAATTTTAAACCCTAATTCCAAAACTCCACCCCTTAACTCTAAACCCTAAGGTTTGGATTAATTAACCCAAGGGGTATACGTGTATATTTACCTCTTTAATGAAACCTATTTTTGTGACTTTGAGCCTTGAGTGCTACTTTGGGAACAAAAACTTGGTTTGGTGCTATCCTAGTCTTTTTCTCTTTATTTAATCTTCTTTAAACCACCGAATTATCTGATTAGACCAAATAAATAGTGGTTCTCATAAACCAGCTCCTTATTTCTGCTTAACCGGCTTCAGTCTCTAGTTTAGTTACTTATATCTCTAAACTACCTAGTTAATCATCTCCAAAAATAAACTCTATTTTGAAGTTTCTAAAACTCCATATTTGAAGTTTAAAGGTGTTCTTTTCCAAAAGAAAAACTTCAAACTCAACTTAAAAACTATTTATATTTTATAATATGGTCCTTATATTTGTCA
Source organism: Brassica rapa (assembly GCF_000309985.2). Taxonomy (NCBI): domain Eukaryota; kingdom Viridiplantae; phylum Streptophyta; class Magnoliopsida; order Brassicales; family Brassicaceae; genus Brassica; species Brassica rapa. The sequence goes on along the minus strand of NC_024801.2, from coordinate 23,629,159 downwards.
TAACTAATTTGAATTCATAAAACTTTTATAAATAACAAGCACATATATAAACATATTACAATAATATTAATTAATAAAATATTTTATTAAATATAAAAATTTAAATAAAAATAACTTAATTAATATTAAACTTTAAACAAAATAAAATGATTTTTTGTAATGCATATATGATCTATTAGTGAATTTTGAAGTAAAAATGTCTCTCCTTATTTGTACTTTGTAGATTACGAGCTAAAAGTTGTTGAAATCGGGTAATATTGATATTTCTAAATACATTAGTTTGGAACAAGAAAGTAAAAGAAAAACATAAAATATTGCTAAAAGACTAATTTTTTCGATGATATTAATACTCATGAATACATTCGATATGAACAAGAAATAATTGTACGAAAAAACATCAAAAACAATAACAACAACCATCTTCAGTTACACAAAAAAAATTTGGACAATATTTGAAAATTTGAAGGTTCCGGATCAAACTTACCTGAATATTAGTATTCTTGTAATATTTAAATTTGTGTAATAGTTATGTCTTTATGTAATTTTTAAAATCTTTTTGTTAAGTTTTTTTTGTATATTATTGTTGACTAAATCTAGCTTAAAATATTTTAGATCTTATTTTAAAGGTTTATTTAAATTTATGTGTAAAATTTAAAATCTGTAAACAAAATTTAAAATATTTATGAGATATAATTTTTTTAACGATTAAAACAATAAACAAGAAAATATTTATGAATCATAAAGGTGATGTGTGATTATAGGGACCAAAATGCAAATAAAAATATGAACCTTCAAATTTGAAGTTTTGAGTAGTGAAACTTCAAATATAGAGTTTCATCCCTCAAAACTTCAAATTTGAAGTTTTTTTTTTTGAAAGCAAAAAAAAGTTATAGAATGTCTTTTGGAGATGCTCTAAGCCAAATAAAATAGATCATAACCAACCATTGAATTTGGAAATTTTGTCTCATAAGATTATATTATTTAATAAAATCTTGAAGATAAATAAAATTAAGTGAAGAAAATGGAAAATCTTACAACGGTTAGAAACAGAAGACAAAGAAAAAGGAAACTTTGAAGAGGCCTGAGTTCCAAGTAAGTAAACGTGTGTTAGGGAAACAAAATCAAATCTAGCAGGAGTCGGTTAACGATACTCTCTCTTTATATACAAACACGTAAGCTCACTCTTTCTAACAATACAAATCATTCTCTCCACTTTCGTTGCTTCCAAACCCTATTTTCTCAGTCGCGCGAGAAAGAGAGAGAGAAGGATGGAGAAGCATGAGTTCTTAGAACTGTTTGAAGCTGCAACCAAAGCTGCAAAATCTGCTTCGAGAGGAGACGTTAAGAACTCTCCTGCGGTCTCTAGGTGCGTCGAAGCCATAAAGCGTTTGAGAGAAGCTCCAGAGTCACTTGCTTGCGAGATGGTCATCGATCGCAAATACCCTCAAATTGGAAAGAGTCACGGCCTTTTCACGGAGCACAAAAACCCTAGAATCCAATCCGAGGGAAAGATTCTTTACTCTCTTTGGCTCAGATATCTCTACGCAACGGGGAGGAAACAGAGCTCACGACCTCGTGATCGGACGGTGGTGAAGAATAAGAAGAAGCTTGTGGAGGAGGAGATGGTTTCGAGGACGACGACTGGGGATTCTAACCGAGACAAAGTGCGTGAGATTCTTCACAAGTCCTTGTCTAAAGTGGCTGTTGAGATAAAGGAAGGAGTGGTTTCTTGCGATTCTTGGAGTGTGGCCGCGTCCGTTGAATCTGCAATGTTTGAGAAACTAGGTTCTTTTGAAGGGACTCAAAAAATAAAGTACAGATCGATTCTTTTCAACATGGGAAATAGCAGCAACCCAGACCTGAGAAGGAAAGTGCTGTTCGGTGAGATCAGTGGAGAGAGGCTGGTGACGATGGAGAAAGAAGAGATGGCTAGCCACAAGATTCAGTTGGAAGTTCAAAAAATCAAAGAGAAAGCCAGAGATAAGGAAGAGAATCGAGTGAAGAGTATGATCATGTTTCAGTCAGACAGTATGATCATGACTTAAGCACAAAATATAGATTCTCAGTTTATTAATTGTATAGTAATTAGTCTCTTGTCTTGGTGGTCTCAATGTAAGAACACTTTTAAAGTTCTGCGTTGCCAAGTTTAATTTGCAACTCTTGTCTTGTTTCATATGTTAAAAACAAAGTACATATATATTCTCAGTCTTATTACATGATTTGATTCAATGTTCGATTTCATTACTCGGTTGGTGCGAAGCTAATGTTTCCACAAATTTACCAAACAATGTATAAATGTTTGCTGAGAATTATTTGATTCATCATTCTGAATAGATGAGCTCCCAAGAAAGCGTGGCTCCTCTTTAGCAATACTTTGACTCTGGACGTTCAAGATTTGTTGACAAAAAAAAAAAAAGGTCCCAATCAACATCATCTTCGTCATCACACTTTCTACTGTTCTAACCTGATCTCTTGTCCACAAGATATATACCGTTGATACTATCTTTAGTCAGATCACCAGAATATATTAGTCATTTGTCATACACGATTTGATTAAACAGACAGTCTACAAACTTTTCAAATGTCCACAAAAAAATGCAAAAGCTTCAGTTGCACTACATCAACTTCACCATTCTGCAAATATGCAATAATGCACCTTCGGGGTTCTCATAAAACAGACAGAAACCTTACATGATCTATACACATTCAAACTCTCAAATAAACTTGAAATCACATCTGATAACTACTAGTACTCAGTAATCAGCCTAGTTGACAAAAAATAACAATAGTGTACAAAATAACCATAGTTCCAACCTCTATAAGAACTTGTTATGTGTTTAATCTTTCGAACTCTTAGCGATGCATATACGTATGAACGAACGCCAAAGTCTCTATCAGTATTGTACATTGTATACGCTTTTATCTAATAACAAGGTGATTTATCATAAATATCACATTGCTGTGGATTCCATTAGAGAAGGCTGTAATGAGGCTCTGGTAAGCTTAAGTAATACAGGCTACCATCAACGATACTGCATCGTACCAGCAATCATTAGATAGAAGTAAGGAGTACAATAAATAAGACAGACGTCCAGAAATGCAACAAATGTAATGAAAATTCTTCAACGTCTACATGTTACCATTAACTCAAAACGTGCCAGTGGTATCTTTATGGTGATAAAGAATGGACACATCAAATTATCCCAATATGAAAATATTTGTCGACATAAAATGTGGAAATGCATTTTTTCATGAAATTCTATTTTACAAAAAACCAAAACGTGAATACGTTTTTGAAGAAAAACATGAAAATATATTTTCCGCAAAAAATAAAAACTCTTGTTTCCCTCTAGAACACATAAAATTATGTTTTCTACAAATTGTAAACTTGTTTTTAACATAAAATTCTATCTTTTTTGTTAAAATCATAATATTTTATTTTCTTTCAAAAGCTCCAAATTATAAAATCTAATCCGGATATGAGACTTTGCATTTTGTATTTTTAAGAGAAAAATATAATTATTTTCATAAAAAATGAAATGTTATGTTTTGACAGAAAACTTAAATCAGAAAACTTAAATCAGTTTTGGATTAAAAATCATATTTTATATTTATGGCGCAAAATATGGAATTGCATTTTAGCAGAAAACATGATTTATGTTTTCATGGAAAAACTATTTATGTTTATAAGTGTCTAAAACACAATAATGTAAAACAAACAAATCAACAATAATAATATAATTAATTTAGTAAAAACTCCTTTATTAAAAGAGTTTTCATTACATTCTATCCCCTGAGATAGTACTCTCATATGACGTGAATTGAATTATTCGTTGTAAAATCGTTCGTAAATTTTCTAAGTTTATAATAATGTAGTTATCTAGCGTTAAAAAAATAATGTTTGTATTCGAATCGCATCTACATCTTCTTGTCCATTCAAGAATATAGGAAAATCGCACTGCACCCAAATCATATCTCCCAATACATAATTCTAATTAATTGCATCTGTTTCAAAACTCATTGCTTCCCGCATAAAATAACAGTTGTGCTTAAATTACTGTGGCATTCGGAGCCTTAACCCATTTAACATGGCACCAACCCCCTCCCAAATTTAGTAAATAGGTGTGATAACTTTATTATCCATCTGAAACCAAAGTAATCGGCAAGCATCGTAAATACTTAGGTACTAAATAAGAAAATATCAATAGAAACATAATATGAATGAATATTTTAACCGACTTTGGACCATATTATCATTCAGTTAACTGTTACCGGAATTCAGGAAGAGTAATCAGTTTATTATGTTGCTTCAATCTAAATATATTAGCATGGCAACGCACATATATTCATATATAAACCTCTAGGCATACCTAAGTTTAGTGAATATAAAATCTGGTCTAGCTCTGCTCCTCATAAAGATGAGCAAAAATATCAATACATCATAATATAGAAAATAGAAAACAACATAAGAAAATTATAAAACTTGGGTGCAAAGCAAAGGGATTACGGTTTCTTGAGATAAACTCATCCAAATGGTGGAATCAATGAGTGCATCACAAAAAAAAAAAAGATGAGTGCATTATGCTGTATTCATCATTAATAATCTTGGTGTAGAAATTATAATAGATCACTCCAAATCATCATTATACCTAGAGATCCATATGATCATTTTATAGTTTTATCATTTAAAATATATATAGTATTTCTGATGTTCACACCGTACCGAGACGATATATGTATGGTAGCACGTGATGGTAGTTTGTTGGTCTATTCTACAAATCGAACTACAACATATGACAGAAACATATATGATGTACTGTATAGTTGATACCTACAATTGCGTATACTGGTCGGGAAAGGATATCCATACCAAAAATGAAAAATGACCATATTAATTTGGTACAAAATTTGGTTTTATATATATATTAGTTTGGATGTCTTGGGTCTAATTTAATTTCAAACAGTAGATAAACGTCATTTTATTGCACGATATAACTGGAGTAAAAGTATTTTATGTATATTTGGAATTTGGTTAGATGTATTACATGATTTAATCTCATTTTGCAAGTTGTCTCTCATAACTAATCTTAAATAAGATAAGATCATAGATTCCATGCTTTCATTTGCTTCTAAGCATGTTTTAATGATTGTAAGGTGACATTTACAACGCAGCACAAAAAAATACTACAAGTTGATTACGTCAATTACTGAAAATTCCTTTTAATCTATTTGATTATAGGCAGAAGGATTGTAGGAAAACGCACTTAGTTGATTGCAAAGTTGGAATAATCAGAAAAAAAGTTTCTAAAACTCTTTATGTATCTTAACAAAAGTCCTTATAATGTTGTGAGACTTTAGAGAGATTACAAACAAAAAAGTTGTGTTCCAAAAAAAAGGAAAAAAAGAGACTACAAACACGTGTCAAAGACATGGGATTTTGCTCGGCGGCTACGTGAGGGACCGGAGCAGTTCCCAAGGAGTTACTAATACGATTATGTGTTCCGTACCTCTTTGATTTGTTCTTGATCCCAACACTTAATCCCTCTGTTAAATACCCTAACCTACACTTGTCTTTCGTGTTTGTGAGGACCACTATGACATTTGGATTCTCTCTTTTTATAGTTAAGTAAATCAATCAGTGACAATTAATTCCACATGCCAATACTAATTTTAAACCTTTTTCAGTTGTCTGTAAGTCACAACTATTACTAACATTCTTTTTTTTTTTTCCATCAAGAGTTATATTATAAATTGAAGGGCCTAGCCCAAAAATACAAAGCCCAGCCAAAAGGCAAACAGAAAACATAAAACAAGGCCTCAAGCCCACATCGGAAACCTTAGAATCCACTAACGACAGGGTCACCACCGCTCCCGTGAGCCACCGTCTCGATCCACAACGAGACCCCCGCAACGCGCTAAAACCCCCGGTGAAACATCCATCGATCGATCCACCGGTACACACCCGAGCTCGACAGCTCCATATCATCGTCACTGCAACCGCCTTCAACCCAGAGATTCTATCATCGGAGAGATCGATCGCACATGCGAGATCACCTCCGCTACCATTGATCACCACCACCAAGAAGAAGGCTTCACACAAACATCTCCAAATACCACCGGAGAGCCTCGATCGTCTTCAGACGAGAGCTCCTCCATCAGAACAACACCGACAACACAAAACCAAAAAAACCTAAAACGGAACTAGGAAAACCCGAGAGCCGGCGACGCAAGGCAAAGAACACCTTCACCCCCCGGAAGCTAAAGCCGGCGAAAGCGGAGCTGAGGAAGCCTCCGCCTCCCGGAAACAAGGCCGGCGGCGATGGAGCTCTAGAAGCCTCCACCTCCCGGAAACAAACCCTAATCTAAACAGCCTATTTCCTCACACCGAACCCCACACAATCGCGTCGTTACTCCAGCCGCAGAACCACCGATGATGTCGTAACACTCTCCGAGGTGTCGACGACGGACAAGGTCCGGACCAGAGCTCCAACAAAGCGAACGAGGGAGACCGCGTTGGAAAGGCAGGGGAACTTCTTTCAGCGGGAGCGCGAAGGGCTCCGGCGACGGCACGGACGCTCACGTGCCGGCCGTACGCCGGACCCTTCGATTAGATCTACTTTCTCTCTCTCTGTGTTTCTCTCTCTTTAACCAAATTTTTTTAACTATTACTAACATTCAGTCAGTAGAAATTGATAAACCTTTACATGTTATAGTAGTTTTGGAAAAGTGAAAAACATATATGAACAATCTAAACACACTACTACCAAACTTTGAATACGGATTACAAAACCACAGTAACACTAGTAGTAAGATACAAGTTTTCAACCTTAATTTTTAAATATGAATAATGTTATTGAAATTGTGATTAAATATTGATTACAATAAGACAAAAAGGGTATAACTAACATAAATAAATACCCTGACACGACCAACCAGTCTCTTCCGTCACCTTCCTTCAACCATCGTCTTAACTCCACAACTCTCTCCTCTTCCCTTCACTCTCCGTTCAATTAACTTCTCAGAGTAAAGAACCAAAAAAAAAAACAGAAATGATCATTCTCTCTCTTCTCCTCCACCTTCTCATCAACTCCTCTCCCTCCCTCTCTCTCTCCCCCGACGGCCTCGCCTTACTCTCCCTCAAATCCGCCGTCGACCAGTCCTCCTCCTCCTCCTCCGCTTTCTCCGACTGGAACGACAACGACTCCGATCCTTGCCGCTGGACCGGAATCTCCTGTACCAACATATCCTCCTCCTCCGGCCTGCGCGTCGTCGGAATCTCCCTCGCCGGAAAACACCTCCGCGGCTACATCCCCTCGGAGCTCGGGTCCTTAATCTACCTCCGCCGTCTCAACCTCCACGACAACGAGCTCTCCGGCTCGATCCCGACTCAGCTCTTCAACGCCACCGCGCTTCACAGTCTCTTCCTATACGGAAACAACCTCTCCGGCGCTCTGCCGCCGTCGATCTGCACCCTCCCGAGGCTGCAGAACCTCGATTTGTCTCGAAATTCCCTCTCCGGGACGCTCTCTCCCGATCTCGGTGACTGTAAACAGCTCCAGAGACTGATCCTCGCCGCGAACAAATTCTCCGGCGAAATTCCGGGAGAAATCTGGCCGGAGCTGAAGAATCTCGCGCAGCTCGATCTCTCTTCGAACCAGTTCACCGGTTCGATCCCTAAAGAGCTCGGAGAACTCAAATCGATTTCCGGTACAGTTAATCTCTCGTTTAACCACTTAACCGGAGAGATTCCTAATTCACTAGGGAACCTACCGGTCACCGTCTCTCTCGATCTCAGGAACAATAACTTAACCGGGGAAATCCCTCAAACCGGGTCCTTCTCAAACCAAGGACCAACCGCTTTCCTCAACAACCCGAAACTCTGCGGGTTCCCTCTACAAAAGTCATGTAAGAACGGTGAGAAAACCTCGCCGGAGAGTAAAAAGTCGCCGGAGAATAATGTGGATTCAAGAAAAGGGCTAAGCACGGGACTGATAGTGTTGATCTCTGTAGCTGATGCTGCGAGTGTAGCCCTAATAGGGCTGGTGATAGTTTACTTGTACTGGAAGAAAAAAGACTCTGAAGGAGGATGCAGCTGCACAGGTAACGAGAAACTCGGCGGCGGTACGGAGAAAGGCAAAACTTGCTGCTGCGTCGGTGGGTTTCCGAAGGAAGAGGATTCAGAAGCGGAGGATAACGAGAGGGGCGGAGAGGGTAGAGGAGAAGGGGAGCTTGTGGCGATCGATAAAGGGTTCTCATTTGAGCTAGACGAGCTTCTGAGAGCTTCTGCGTATGTTCTTGGGAAGAGTGGGTTGGGGATAGTGTACAAAGTGGTGCTCGGGAACGGAGCTCCGGTGGCGGTACGGCGGCTTGGAGAAGGAGGGGAACAGAGGTATAAGGAGTTTGTGACGGAGGTTCAAGCGATGGGGAAGGTGAAGCATCCTAATGTGGTGAAGCTGAGAGCTTATTATTGGGCTCCTGATGAGAAGCTATTGATCAGTGACTTCGTCAATAACGGCAGTTTAGCTGATGCACTTAGAGGTAAACTAAACACTACTTAGACCATAAAAGTAAAATTTAGGTTGACTTTGTCAACGCTTTTTATATGTTGACGTCAGATTGAGGTTAGATGTGACATAGTTTTGCTTGTAGGGTCAACATCTGGTTGAGTGGTTAAGATCCCATCTACTAATCCTTTAAAAGCTTACACACTCGAATATTATATTATTATTTGGTTTTGTTTTTGTCTATACAAACACTTCAATATTCTATTCAAACAATGATCAGCTTGCTGTTTTTTTTTGTTTTGTTTAAAAACTGGACCAAGATTTCTTTCTCTTTCAGGAATCTTTTGTTTTTCTTGAATAGTATAGTTTGAGTTACAAGTAAAACAATTGTAGTTGTGGTTTAATTTACTTTGGTAGTGTAGTAAATCAGAAGTAAGTACTAAAAGTTAAAAAATGAGTGGGAGAGGAAAAACAATGATGAGATATTTACAATGTGGAGTAGGAGAGAGAGATGACTTGTAGGTTAAGAGTAATGATTCTACAAACCTACCTCGCTGGATCCTCTAGTTGACCCGTCTTTTTCTCATCGCAGTTTACTTTATTATTTTGCATTTTTATTTCTTTGGTAAATAGGGAGGAATGGTCAACCATCACCTAGCCTAACATGGTCAACGCGACTAAAGATCGCAAAAGGAGCGGCACGTGGGCTAGCTTATCTACACGAATGCAGCCCAAGAAAGTTGATACACGGCGACGTCAAGCCTTCCAACATCCTTCTCGACTCTTCCTTCACTCCTTACATCTCCGACTTCGGCCTCACGCGTCTCATCACCATCACCGCGCCTTCCGGCGAACCATCCTCCTCCTCTGGGGCCGGCGGTTTCTTAGGCGGAGCTCTCCCTTACACTTCTATCAAACCGTCGGATAGATCCAACGGCTACAAAGCTCCCGAGGCTCGTCTCCCTGGAAGCAAGCCTGCTCAGAAATGGGACGTGTACTCGTTCGGTGTTGTCCTTATGGAGCTTCTTACGGGGAAGTCGCCGGATTCGTCGCCGCTGAGCTCGTCCTCGTCGTCCACGGGGGTTGCTGAGGTGACGGATTTGGTGAAGTGGGTGAGGAAAGGGTTTGAAGAGGAGACTCCATTGTCGGATATGGTTGATCCAATGTTGCTTCAAGAAGTTCACGCTAAGCAACAGGTCTTGTCCGTATTCCATCTTGCTCTTGCGTGTACTGAAAGTGACCCTGAAGTTCGTCCACGTATGAAGAACGTCTCCGAGAACATCGACAGAATATGATTCAGTTATTATACCATATTCATTTTTTGTTGTTTGGGTCCATTTTTTTGTTTTATAATAGTAGTTCTTAATTACACGAGATCCTGTAACTCACTCCAGAGTCTAGGGACCAGTCTTCAATCTGTGTTTATTGTCTCTTTTTGTTGAATAATTATTAATTGAAATGAAAATTCAATCAAATGGTTTATAGTTATTAGAAATGTCAAATGTCGCAAAGTTAGCGATATAAATAAGCTGTTTCCAAAACAACACACATATTTACATATATAAAAAAACTACACTTTTCATGTAAACAGCTTATTACGTGTGTTGGCTTCTTCTCAAGTTTCTACAACCACCTTTGTTAATTTCCAAGGGTAGGGAATCACACAATTTCTGTAATAACATTGTCAAGTGTAAGAGGACAGTAAACACACAAGAAGTTCTTTTTCTTTCTTTTTGACGTATAATAATTGCAATTACTGCCTAACCGGCTTCAATCTCTGGTTTATTTAGTCATCTCTAAACCGCCGAGTTATCTGATTAAACCAGAAAAAATAGAGATCATAACCAAAAATCAACATTGAATTTGAAAATTGTATCTCAGAAGATTATATTAATTTAATAAACTTTTGAAAAGATAAATGTTGAAGAAAATGGAAAATCCTATTAACGGTTGGAAACAGAAACAAAAGAAAAGGAAAGTTTGAAGAGGCTTGAGTTTCAAGTAAATAAACGTGTGTTAGAGAAACAAAAGCAAATCTATCAGAGGATTTGGTTTACGATACTCTCTCTCTCTTTATATATGTAAACACACGTAAGATCACTCTTTAACAAACCAATCTTTCTCTCTACATTCGTCGCTTACAAACCCTATTTTCTCAGTCGAGAAAGAGAGAGAGAAGGATGGAGAAGCATGAGTTCTTAGAACTGTTTGAAGCTGCAACCAAAGCTGCAAAATCTGCTGCGAGAGGAGACGGTAAGAATTCTTCTCCAGCGGTCTCTAGGTGTGTCGACGCTATGGTTCGTTTGAGAGAAGCTCCCGAGTCTCTTGCTTGCGAGTTGGTTGTCGATCGCAAATACCCTCAAATTGGAAAGAGTCACGGCCTTTTCACGGAGCACAAAAACCCTAGAATCCAATCCGAGGGAAAGATTCTTTACTCTCTTTGGCTCAGATATCTCTACGCAACTGGAAGGAAAGCGAGCTCACGACCTCGTGATCGGACGGTGGTGAAGAATAAGAAGAAGCTTGTGGAGGAGGAGATGATTTCGACGACGACGACGGGGGATTCTAACCGAGACAAAGTGCGTGAGATTCTTCACAAGTCCTTGTCTAAAGTGGCTGTTGAGATGAAGGAAGGAGTGGTTTCTTGCGATTCTTGGAGTGTGGCTGCTTCGGTTGAATCTGCTATGTTTGAGATACTAGGTTCTTTCGAGGGGACTCAAAAAGCAAAGTACAGATCCATTCTTTTTAACATGGGAGATAGCAGCAACCCAGACTTGAGAAGGAAAGTGATGTTAGGTGAGATCAGTGGAGAAAGACTGGTTACGATGGAGAAAGAAGAGATGGCTAGCAACAAGATTCAGTTTCAAGTTCAAAACATAAAAGAGAAAGCCAGAGCTAGGGAAGAGAATCGAGTAAAGAGTATGATGCTGTTTCAGTCAGACAGTGTGATCATGACTTAAGCACAAAATATAGATTCTCAGTTTATTATTAAATATATAATAATTAGTCTCTTATCTTGGTGGTCTCAATAGTGCTGTTCGTTTCGTCGCCGCAGGTTCTTGCGGCTGCGGCTGCGGCGATTTTTTTCAAAAATCTTGTTCGTTTGATTGACGCAGGCACCTGCGTCTAACCGCCGCGTCTGACGCCGAGTGTTGCGTCTGCCGCCGAAAAATCCCGCGATCGCGACTTAAATCGTGCGTTGACTTAAGATATTTACATTTTTGCCCCTAATATAATTCAGTATTTACAAATATACCTAACCCTAATAGCCGCAGACGCAACTCCTTCTCCCATTGACGCAGCTCTTCCATCTCTCTCGATCTCGATCTCTTTATCCATCTCTCTCGATCTCTCTCTCCATCTCTCTCGATCTGAGCCCTCTCTCCATCAGCAAGTGTGAGATGACTTGATCCATCTCCGAGTTCTCTCGGTCTCTCAATCTCCGACCTCGAGCTCTCTCTCCATCTCGCTCTCTCTCTCTCTCTCAACTCTCTTCCCCGACACAAACCCTTCTCAAGCTCTCTCTCTCTCTCTCCATCTCTCTTCTCCGACGGAAACCCTTCTCCAGAGCTCTCTCTCTCTTCTCCGACGCTCTCTCTCTTCTCCGAGGTATATTGCAGATTCAAGCTCTGCTTGATACTTATGTTCTAACGCTTCCTCTTTGGTCCGAGTCTGATGAATGTGTTGTGTTGCAGATTCAAGCTCAGTTGAAACCCATCTCCAGAGCTCTCTCTCTCAGTCTCGGACATCTCGAAGCTCTCTCTCTCGATCTACTCATCTCGAAGCTCTCCCTAGCATCTCCCAAGCTTCGTCTGTCTCTCACTCTCTCGTAAGGAACCTCTTACACAAAGCTCATGTCTTAGTTCAGATGTTTGATGGGTTCTTATTTGTTTTTCAGATGTATTTGCGATTTAGATGTTTGATGGGTTTCTCTGTTTTGGGATTTTGTGATGATTGTATTAAGAGTTAAGAGTTAAGGTTCCATTCAGATATTGATTTGATTCTTAATCGGGTGTTATTACTTCAGTTTTTGTGTGTGTGATATGTTGTTAGCTTCTTTTGTTTGATGCTGTTAGCTTCTTTTGTTTGATGCTGTTAGCTTCATTAGCTTCTTTTGTTTGATGCTGTTGATGTTCTACTCTGTTTAAGCTTCATAGGTTTGTTGTCTAGATTTTTTTTTGTGAGAGTAAAGGTTTATACAAAAGGTTTTTTTATTGCTTATTGTTTAAGCTTGATAGAGTTTGTTTAAGCTTGATAGTCATTGAATGTTTACAGTTTGTTTGTTGGTCAATTGATGGGTTTTGCTTCTAGCTTTTTTTTGTATCCTTTGCCATGTCTTACTCTAATTTTTACAAGGCTCACCTGTGTTTATGAATTGCTCAAGTTACTTCCAAGTGTACTAGTTGTCTTTGCTCTAGGTTGTATGGTTCTCTCTCTGTTCATGGAGCTCTCTTTCCAAGTGGTTTTAAGTCACAAAACAAGTTATTTTTTTTGAGTCTGATGCTCTGGCTCTAAAGGTCTGTTATTTTTTTTTTGCAGGTCGCAGGCTCTCACAAGCTCTCTGTCTCGAGCTCTTCTCCGAGGTGTTCACTTCCATCACTCTCTCCAAGCTCAGACCCTCTTTAGTAAGGTTTGTTTCCTTAGTTCTCTGTTTACTTGAAATGTTCTTACTTGCTTGGTAAAGAATAGAACTTTTGAACTGACATTTGATTTTTTTCCTCAGACTGTCCCTGTTCCTCTCCAGCTTGCTCAGACTGTCCCTGTTCCTCTCCAGCTCTCTCTCTTGTAAGCATTGTACATCTTCTTGTCTTTGTTTGTCTTTTATGGGTTTGTATAATATCTCTGATGGGTTTGTGTTAAAGAATAGACACAGCGGTTTTGGTTATTGACTCTACTCGGTTTCTCTCTTCTTTTTTGCAGGCTCTGTCATCTCAAGCTCACTCTCTACCGCTGTTCCTCACTTTTTAAGATGGCAAAAGAGGTAAGGCTCTCTCACACTAGTCTTTCTTGTTATATGTATGAAACTGTATTGCTTTAGGTCAGTATAGAACTTGAGTAGTGTAGGGAACTGAACTGTCTTTAGGTCAGTATAGAACTTGAGTTTATGTGTTTCTGTGATTTAGACTTGGACTCCTGAAGAAGTTAGGTATTTTTTCGAACTCTATGCGGAAGAGAGAAGAAAAGGAAATAGAACGACATCAATGAATAAAGTAGGGAAACAGAACATCATAGACGCGTTCGAAAAGAGGTTTAAGAAAGGATTTCTTGAGTGGCCTTTGTTGAAGAACAAGTACGACACAAGTAGAAAGAAGTACGTCAAATTTAGGAAGTTGATTAAGAATAAGACAGGTCTTGGGTTTGACAGCATGGGAAGGGTTGATATGTCAGATGATTGGTGGAGTGAGCGTGAAAAGGTCAGTTTCTCTTATCTCTTCTGTGTATTTTCTTTTGCTTCATTTGCTTATATTTGCTTCATGATTCCTCATTAACTTACTCTTTATTTTTTTTTTTTGTTATATAGGAGTGTCCTGGGATTAGAAGATCTGTATGGAAAGAAGAATTTAATATGGATATGTTTGAAGAAGAATTTGGTGCTGTAGTAGTAACTGGAGCAGAAGGATGGAGTGCTCAACATGGAGAAGCAAGCTTGAACTCTGGAGTGGGTGTAGATGATGGTGATGAAGTCGATTCTCAGCCAGCAGCAGAAACTCAAGCAGCAGCAGAGACAGAAACTCAGCCGCAGCTCCAAACACAAACCCAGCGCCAAACTCAGACTCATTCTGGAAGTTCGAGAGGAAAAAGAAGGCGTAAGGAGAAGGATATGGTTGTAGAAGCTTGTGACAAACGTACTGAAGCGCTTATGGTGAAGAACAAGATAGCAGAACGGATGTTGGAGCGTCAAGAAGCTTCAATGGAGCGTCAAGAAGCTTCTAGTGTTGAGAATGTGTTAGAGATTCTGTACACATTGCCTGGAGTGAGAGAGTGGTCTCCATTATATGAAGCAGCAATGGAACATCTTATAGACAGTGAAGGGAGCAGAAGGGCTTTTATAACAATGAAGACAGATGAAGCTAAGACTAAGTTTCTAGAGCTTAGGACCAAGATAAAACGTGACTATGAAGCTTAGGACTATTATGGAACTTAGGACTAGTATGGAACTTTTGCTTTTGGTCTGATCTTTGTATGAAACTGCCTTTTGTATATGCTGGTTTAGTAGACTTGGTTTTGAATCTGGTAACAAAATGTTTACTTCTCTTATGTCTGTGAAATAAACTCATTACGTTTGGTCTAATGTGTGATTGGTCTAATGTGTGCTTGGTCTTATAAACTCATCTGCTCTAATTACGTTTATAAACTCAGCGCCAAAGTCTAGGTCTAATAATTATATATATGCCGTGTGTAGTTTTACAGGTTTGTGTGATTGGTCTATAATAATTATATATATGCCGTGTGTAGTTTACAAAATGTTGTTAAATCTACAATTTTACAATTTTACAAATTCATAAAATTAAAATATGAAATTTTACAATTAAAATATGAAATTTTACAATTAAAATATGAAATTTTACAATATTTTACAATTTTATAATATTTTATTTATTTAAAATATAATTTTTAAAATTCATAAAATTAAAATATGAAATAAATGAAAATTGCGTCTGCGGCAACCAAACGAACAGAATTAAATCTACTTTCTGCGTCTGCGGCTGCGGCTGCGGCAATGTCCTGCGTTTACGAAACGAACAACAAGCTGCGGCTGCGGCTGCGGCTGCGGCTGAGTCTGCGGCTACAAAACGAACAACAACCAAACGAATGGCCGCAGCCGCAGCCGCAGACTCAGCCGCAGCCGCAGCCGCAAAAACCCGCGTCAGTGAAACGAACAGCACTAATGTATAAACACTATTTGAATGGTTTAGTTTGTAACTCTGCCTTGTTTCATTGTAAAATACAAATATAGTTTCTCAGTACCTTGCCACTACTTCAATGCCTAACGAGGTTCAGGTGGCTTTAACAAGATTATTATCTTAGGAAGATAAAACGTTTTCCGCAAATTTTATACAAAGTTTCCGATCTTATTTTCAGCCATTGTCTCATTAGATACAACAAGACCAACTTTAACATGTTCCTTGCTAGATTTAACTTGGTCATTCGTCCTAGAGTTACCGTTGGGATTGGATCATCTGTTGGAATCATCTCGGACTGGTTAATCTGCTTCACTAGGAGGAAGTTTGAAATTAGCTCCAATATTTTGAACTCTTACCACTCTCAACAGCTTCTTCTGCAAGTAGTGAACTATTGAAATTAACTCCGAAACAGCTTTGATAAGGTATGAATGAATACATGATGTATGTGGTATCCGTGTGATATGATATTTAACTTTGAGCTTGTAACAAAAATACAGGAACGTGGTTAGAAACTATTATGAGACAGAAAAAAAAAAAAAAAACTATTATGAGACAGGGTACATATGGGAACATTATGATCAAGATAAAGGAAGAGGCAAAGGCGTACGTCTCTTCACCGGCTGGTCTGATCTTACATTGTTGATAATCTCCGAAGAGTATCCCATTTTTTGAAATCCCTTCTCCAAACGAAAGCTAAAAACTACAGACGCATGTTAGAAGACCAGTTTTGATATAGTGCTTTTTCATGTTTGGTCATGGTTGGTTTATAGAGAACATCCCACAGTTAAGACTACGATTACATGTTGGCAACATCGTTTAATCCACATCGTTTAGGAAATTACCATCACAAATTAAACATAAATCAACACAATCATATGTTACAAGGAACAAACAGTGGAGGAACACCACAACAACACTAAAGCAGTTTCAAACAAAACACTCTCCACTTTATTTAAAACCAGTGTATCAACTTATAAAGAGACAATGCTCTCTTTGATTTTGTATTCGTGTAGAAAATGTACCGACCACAATGGTATCAGTAAGATCACATCAAATCAGGCTGTGATTGTTACGCTACATACGCACGGACCAGACAGTTTTATCTCAGATGTCATCCACTGCTTGCCTGGTGCAGCATCCGGATCATACATTAATGTGCTGCGACCAGCTTCTTCCTGAGATGAGAAAAGCAGAAGCTTCCCATTCAGCTTACCAAACTGGAACCCGGCCCTGGAGCTTCCTGAAAGCGGAAGAGCCACCACTTCCCAAGTTTCATCTTCTGCATTGAACACTGACATCTTCCTCTGGTTCTTCCAATCAATACAGAACAGCTTCTTTCCTACTTCAACATGAGCTGTCACCATCTGCATACATAACCAAAGACTCAACTCAATCATACTAATGCTCAATGATCAAAAGCTAAAAAAAGACTTACAGTTAAACCGTTTTTGTTGCCACACCAGGAGCCGCACTGAGGGTTATACACATCAACAAGTTTAGAGTTACCAATGGTGAAGTTAGATCTCCCACCCATCACGTAGAGCTTCCCGTTGAAGCCGCTAGCGAAACATCCCCACCTCGGACGCCTCAGAGACTCTATGAAAGTCCATATACCAGTCTCTGGATCATACACCTCTGCACTCGACAGACTCTCACCGTCAACAGCGTGACCTCCCACCACATAAACAAGCCCATTCACCTCAGCGCAAGCAAAGTCATAGCGTGCTTCCTTCAAGTCTTCTAGTCTGCTCCAGCTGATTTCATTACAAAAAAACAAACATGTTTGAACATAAAAATCCACTCAATTAGGCACGCGGGTTCGGATATTTCGGATAGTTTGTAATTCGGGTAGCTCATAATTGAGGTAGTTTGGTTACACCAAAGTCTAGCCAAATTAAACTGGAAAAAGTTTGGTTCGTTTTAGAAGTTTATACCGAAACTAACCGAAATTTTGGATTTTGATTATATTTTCGGATAAAATTTTGGCTAACTTCGGATAATTTCAGTTAGTTTATTTAATTTGATTCAAATTTTGGTTTATTCTATTAGTTCCGTTTGAAATTTGGTTCATAATTTCTTTTGAAAACCTGAACTAATATCAAATTGAACCGAAAACCAAAGTTTTTCTAAACATGCCGATCCGAATCGTCTTCCTAACCAAACTAACCAAAAATTTTGGTTTGGTTTGGCGAGTTCGGTTCAGTTCAAAACCGCAGGCCTACTACACTCAATCATTGGATCAAAGTTCACAAAGGATGCTGAAATCAAGAAGAAGACGAACCTGTTGAGGCAAGTATCAAACTGATAAACATCAGAAGATGCAACAAGAGAACCGTTGATCAAAGCACAACCAGCAACAACAAGGAGCTTCCCATCAACCACAACCACCTTAAACCCTGTTTTGGCAGGACCGGGCATAGGTGGAAGAGATGATAGTTTACGTCCCTGACAGTCCATTACCTCCCAGTGGCTCTCTTTCCCTCCAGCATTCGTTGTTAAGACATAGAGCCACTCCTCAAGCATACCGGCAAGTCTTCTCACAGTAATAAACTCTTTGCTCTTCACAACATACCTCCAT
Organism: Brassica rapa; assembly: GCF_000309985.2. Classification (NCBI taxonomy): domain Eukaryota; kingdom Viridiplantae; phylum Streptophyta; class Magnoliopsida; order Brassicales; family Brassicaceae; genus Brassica; species Brassica rapa. The sequence goes on along the minus strand of NC_024801.2, from coordinate 23,611,172 downwards.
TTCTTACAGACACGTCCCATGGAAGGGAAGCTAGCACGCGGAACCAGCGCCAGACACATCTTTGCCACGTCATCAGACAATCCCGGGATTAAAGGGACGTCCCGGTAATTCTCAGAACCAAGATCAAGATTGTCTTTGGAGAAACACATGCCGTTACTTACTACAACCCTTTTCTTCCCACTTACAAAAGCTTGCATATTTTTGACTAATCTTCTGAACAGAGAGATAGACAAATCTCTCAATACAATTTTTTTTTCTAACTAAAAGTAAGTTTTTTTGTGTGTATGAAAATGTTATTAAAGAATTTCGTGAAAGCCGTCACGTATATTGATTTTCAAAGATAAAGGAATGAATAATGTAGCGGAGAAGAAGACTATTGTAGAGACAACTGATGAGTGATGATGATGATGTCCAGCACAATCTAGTTCATATCCCATACCACTGGCGCCGGTTCTACAAAAGTTAGGATCTAAGATTGATGTTAAAGTAATGTTGTTTCTTCTCAGACACATCTCTGTATCTATCAAAAAACAAGATTAAAGATAATGTCAACAACAAAGAAAGAGAGTTACAAGATTGCAGCTAGAAAAGAAAGAAGACATACCATTAAAAGGTCAAGCTAGAGAAGGAGATTTAGCCACCCACAACGTCCATCTTTAGAATTTGTGAATGTTCTGCAATTTTTTTTCCAGAAAAGTCAATTCTTGAACCAAGTCAAGAAGAACCAATAAGAAATTTGAATATCAATTATTTCCTGAAAATATGAAAAGTTCAAATTCTAACAGAAACTTGGTCAAGATCTCAAGATCAGTGCTTTCATATATGAACAGAAGAAATCCCAAAATCAATAAAAAATTACAGTAAAATGGAGGAATCAATGGGGATGGTGATCAGACCTGAAGCGGATGATCCATTTCAAAAGAGGAAACTTATAAAAATAGAAATCTAAAATGGCTAAGACATTTATAGAATGAAGCGGAAAGAAATAGCAGAGATAAAAAAAGGATAAAGAAGATTGAACGTACCGACAGAATATGGGAAGCCTTGTCGTGTTTATGCGTTGAAGTTGGTGCAGAGAAGATAACATTGACAGATAGAGAAGATTTGATAATAATAATGGTGGGAATTTAAAAGGGAACGTGAGATTATGAATTATTTAAATACGCAAAATAACAGGAAGGAAGCAGCATGCGGTGGATCGCTCTAAGATAATAATGTCAACTAGTCACCACGTCACATTCACCCCCATCACTATTTACTTCTTTATGTATTTTATATTTTTCCATTTACTTTAGATTACACAAGACATGTTCTAATTCAGACAACGAAAAAAAACAAGACATGTTTTGATTCAAATAAAATATTTCATTTATGTCCACATTCCATTTATTTTTATTTTCTTGTACTATTAACTCCTATTATAAATTAAGATTCATTTAAGAAAAATATTCATTTCTTTATTTGTATTTTTTTTAAATGTATAGAATGTTGTAAAGTAAATTCTTGTTCATAACTTTGAAATCTGGTTATGTGATCGTTGTCATAGTTTACGAATATAATAATAGTGATCATATCAAATACCTAAATTCAATCAAGGACAACGAACGAAGAAAATGAAAGGAGCAATAATAATTACTAAACAAATGAAAGAATCGTATGTATAGATGAAAATGTCGACAATATCTATGATGGATTAGTATGTTGCACAATAACACTGGATTCATTTCAATTTGCCCACAATTTAATTCAAGGAACCTGCCTTTTCTATAATATATATATATATATATATATGTGAGTTTATTATAGTTTAAATCACTCATTAGTTGTATTGTACATATGATTAATTACTGGATGTAACTTTTGATGATTAATTGAAAAAAATCCTTTAGAAAAAACTTATTTTGATAAGCTAGTCGGTTTTCAGCAGAGGTGGAGATCTTTTGTGTCTAAATGAACATGCAATCGTATCCCTTCGACCCCTCCCCCTTTGTCTCTATCTGTGGGACCATGAGGCTCTGTTAAAGTCGTGTGCCATTGCATCTATTCACTTCCAGCTTTATCCTTCTTTCTTTGTAACCTTCGAATATGCTTGAAGAAACAAATTAATTTTAGTATTATCATAGCTTAGATTAAAAAATACTACCCGTTTAGAAATGTGTATTATATTCACTGAAAAGAAAAAAGTGTTCTTGAGTTTCATCAAATCGTCAAGAATGATTACTTTTTGTGGTAGGGTTTTGCAATTAAATTATGATTTCAAAAATAGATGTATATAAATACCCAAGTAGGTGGTGGTTTAGAAATGTGATTTACAAAACTTGTTCTTTTAACCATGAACAATCATATTTTAGTACTATCTTAATACTGATTTGATGAGACTAATGGTTTATATACTTTATGAGTTTTTTTTTTGTGAAAATGTGGTTTATATACTTTATGAGTTTGTAAGATATACACCAGATTATAGAGAATCGTTTGGACCTTTTTTTTTTTTTGAATCGTTTGGACCTTCCAATTCATACATGTGGATTCAAATTTGTGAATGAGGATTTTCCATATAAAACCTCATTTACATTCAAGAATACATTTCTGTACATAATATCATTTATAGGATCGTTTGGTTTATTACTTCATAAATTACTATACAATATTGCAATCTATCCTCATCAGTAACTGAAATAATATTTTACATACTGTTAATGGAACTAAATAACAATATATTCTTTGTATGACTACAATGTAGTACATATGCTCATAAACTACTTCTTGATATTTTGTTCGCTTAAGGATTTACAAGCGAGAGCCTAGATATTTTCTAAATTTTCCAAAGCATGATTAGCGAGAGGAGAGAGTGTGATGATTATGGATTGTTAATTTTAATAGTTTACAATCCTTTTGCCACAATTACAATTACTTCACTCCAAGTCCGAACAAAAGAAGCTGATAACCAGGAGCATATGAGGGTTGATAACTATTCAGAACTCAGAAGTTAAAATCTGGTCGAACCAATTTTATTGTTTTTAATTAAGATAATGTTTTCTACTCTGATATATGTATGGCAAAATTAAAGTAAATAAATAGCGTTGTCACCACATCAAACCCACGTCAGTTTCCAAGGCAAAAAGGGAAAAAAAGTCCAATACGATCTTATCCCGTGAACTTTTATTCTTAGTTATCCTGGAGTATATACATTTATCATCCATCTTTTCCTTTTTCAAAGATACAGGATTAATCCCAAACCAATAAATAAGTTCAAACTAATCTTTTGAAGATATGTGCAGACAGTGCAGTCTACAAATAGATCATCTTTTCAAATATGTAAATGGACCATAAGCAAACATTTGTTTTCATATAAATATTCATGAGCAATATATTTTAGGTTCGCATTGTATGTAGATCAAACTCGAAAAGTATTGACATCTTAAATCCTTCACCTTACTACTTAACTAAAAGGTCTCGGATCAATCTTTGCCTTATGCCAACCTTACACAAAAGACGTGCGAATTATTCCATATTTATACTATTAAAGCAGGATCCTATTATCATAATTACTTTAGGGGTATGTTTCCTTCACTAACATTGCATGTTTCATTAAGGGCAATTAAATAATATTAATACAAATCTATATTGGGTCATTATTTTTGGATCCAGCCCAAATCAAATCTCTTTTGGGCCATTTGGCCCTATTAAAAAATCAGATTCAGTTCTCACTTTTTTTTTTCCTTTGGACCACTGAGTCCAAATTCAAATAATTTTTTTTCAACTATTCTTAATTATTATTTTTTTCTTTTCTTAATATAATTTAAGCATTCATAAAAATAATTGAATTTTTTTATTGAAAAGTATAAATATTTATTAAAAGTATATAATTTTTTAATTAAAATATTAACCCCATAATAATTATCAGAGTTATACCAACTTAATTCATTAAAAAAATAAAGTTTAATTTTTTAATATAAATAGTCATTTAAAATGAAATACGATAAATAAAGATAAAGTTTTTAAGTCTTTTATAAAATAAAACACAAATATATGAAAATGTGACATTTACTAAATATTTGTCAATTGAAAAAAAAAAAATAATAAACCCGCGCTTTGAAAGCGCGGATCAAAAATCTAGTAACGTTCTTAAATGTAATGCTTACATGTTTATACTTTATACTATTGGACCCATTCTTATATACATAATGTGCTGAATAAGAAGTGGTTAAATGTGAAGATACTTTGTTAGTGAAGCCTATATACAAAAAAAAAGAAGAAGATATCATTGCGGTTAAAAAGTCTTTATTTTCTGTCTCATGAAACAATGAAGAAAATAAAAGGAAAATTTCACAAAGTGACAACCATTTACACTTTAACTATATTTTTAATTATTGAAGTGATATTTGTATTACAAAAACTTGAAAATATGACCTAACTGTTCAATTTTAACTGTGAAAAAAGATGATGTAAATTTATTAAAAATAATTATTAATTATTTTAGTTAATAAAATAACTAAACAAACACAAAATACATAAAATAAGTAAAAATTAACAAATAAAATTCAAAATAAACTTTGAGATTTTGGTAAATGATCATTTACCAAAATCTCAAATATATTAGTTGAAAAGTAAGACAAAGCAAACAACTTTGTGAGGTTTGACTTAAACAACCCACCATAATGAAAAGAACGATTGTTATTTATTTATGGATCTAAAAGTGGCGACCCGAAAGCGATAGCTACATAGCCTACATTTCTTTTCTTTTTTCTAACAACGTTTTCTTTATCCGTGTGATGCTGACAAATTTTAACCATTTTAAGGACGGTTCATGTTGATTTACGATTAAAACTAGTATTATAAATCCCAATTGTTTAGTTAGAATAATCAATAATCCCATTTGTTACATGGCCGTGAGTCACCTCAGGCTATAGATAACATTCCAAATTTCCAATAATCAATAATCACATATGTTACATGGCCGTGAGTCACCTCAGGCTATAGATAACATTCCATCCCTTTTTGGAATTCTTGGAAATCTTAGACGAAAGGTATACAACGATTTATTTATGCTCAGACGTTAGCTTGATTTTTTTCTTTTTAAATCAATTTAGTGACCAGTTCACCATTCGAAAATAGTATCATTTTTTTGATAAATATTTGGAAATAGTATCACTCGGTCATTGTTTAAAATTTCACTTTTTGGTGGTTCATAATCCTTAAAGTATTTTGGACTCAACAAATTTTAAGTTTTAACTGTGAAGATTTTTTTTTTAAATGACATAAATAACCAAATTAATTGTTTTATGCTTTAAGTTTTACTCATATGCATCACCATACTATATTGTAGAGTGGGGATATAGTATAGATATCTTATACACGTAAACATCTCATAATCTTCACGAATGAAGAGAATTATACCCATACAATGCTCCAACCAACCTTTTTGTGAGATTGAAATCTTGTTTGGCGGTAGGTTGCCTAATATAGAATATTTGAAAGTCTATGGACTCATCACAATATACACATCACGAGTACTTACTTTTCTTAGGCACTTTATTTAGTCAAACATGGAGACGATCGTTGGTCTAAGATAGGATTGAAGCTCCTTTACGTTGTGAACAGGGACGTGCAGCCTCGCTAAGAAAAAATTGAAGAAGAAACATTCGGTAGTTGGGATAAAGAAAAACATGAAAACACACAGAAACGCAATAAGATCAGCTTGGTAGTCACTAACCTTAATTTTAAGTTACTTCCACAGGTTTGTAAGTTATAACAAATGTAAATTACTATTTCTCCAGATTATACGAATCCTCTTAAACGACCAAACTCTCCACCGCTAAGCTTTTTAGAAGCTATGCAGATATAAGTTGGGCTTTGGGCCCATTAAGACTCGGCCCATTCTAATATCTTCTTCTTCTTGCATCATCACTCCCATCAGCGAAGCCATTCTTGGACCCTTCCAGAATATTCAAATGCAGATATCGTCTCTCTCCATCATCCGCCACTCTTCTCCTCTCTTCCTCCGTCGCGCGGCGATTCACCACGGCGGACACGGAGCTCGACTCGGAATCGGAATCGGATTCCGCCGCAGCTTCCATCTCCTCACACTCTCAGCTCGACGAGACAACCCCGATGTCTTCAGAAAACCCCAGCCGAGCAAAAACATGCTCAGAGCCAAGCACATCGGCAAAGACCACTCCTCCTTAGCTCCCGTTCTCTCTCCCGACCACAATCCTTCGCTCTTACCTTCTCAGGCCATCGGCACCGTCGCCACCGCTCAGGCGAACTTCATGCGCGTCGTCGTCAAGGACCGAGACGGAGAGGGAGACGATCGTTCTTCTTCTTCGTCGTCGTCTAAGGACGGAGTTGAGCTGCTCTGCGTGGTGAGAGCAGTGCTGAAGAAGATAAGGAGGAGAGTGCTGGTTGGGGATAAGGTTCTCGTGGGGTCAATCGATTGGGTTGATCGGAGAGGGATGATTGAGAATGTGTTCCAGCGGCGGTCCGAGATTCTTGATCCTCCGGTGGCGAATGTTGATCACTTGCTTGTTCTTTTCTCGCTTGATCAGCCCAAGCTTGAACCGTTTACTCTCACTAGGTTCTTGGTGGAGGCTGAGTCCACTGGGATTCCACTCACTCTTGCCTTGAACAAATGTGAACTCATCACCGAAGAGGCAAGAACTCATTGCTAGTTTAGATACTCAAATGAAGAGCAGTGAGCTTTGTTTACAATGTTCTTGTTTGCGTAGCTCATCGCATGAAGGCGCTTTGATTAGAGAAATGTTTGTAAGGAATTGGAATCTTGGAAGGTTGTGTTGATGGTGTTTGAGTAGTTTGTTAAGTAGAAAATATACTTCAGGGCTTTTGATTAAAGAGACATGATCTTGTTGTTCTTGTTCTTGATTAGAGAGAAATGATCTTTGTTTGGTTACAGGAATTGGAATCTTGGAAGATGAGACTGCGTGGATGGAACTATGAACCGTTCTTTTGCAGTGTGGGAACTAAAGAGGGGCTTGATGCGATTGCGTTCGTCTTGAGGAATCAGACTTCTGTGATTGTTGGACCTAGTGGTGTTGGAAAGTCGAGTTTGATCAACATATTGAGGAGCAGCTCTGGTGGTGGTGACGTTGAAGAAGAGAATTGGTTTGAGCCTGTAAGGTTTCTTTTTGTGCTTATCTGAACTTTGTTTTACAATATTCTCTTGGCTTGAACTTTGGTTATATATAAGCAGATAATAGGTAATAAGTGGTTTGAAGATCAGCGAGTTGGTGAAGTTTCAACTAGGAGTGGTAGAGGCAAACACACAACGAGGAATGTGTCGCTGCTGCCGATTACTGAAGGTGGTTATCTCGCTGATACTCCTGGTTTTAACCAGCCTAGTTTGCTGAAAGTAACCAAGCATTCACTTGCCTTGTGTTTCCCTGAGGTTTGTACCTTTTGTCTTGTGCTCATTTCGCATGTAGACTGATTGTGAAGGATGGATTATTTGACTCTCTCTTTTTTTTTGCTTAGATAAGGAAAATGATAGAGGAAGAGAAATGTGGATTCAAAGATTGCTTGCATATCGGAGAACCAGGATGTGTAGTGAAAGGAGAGTGGGAAAGGTATCCTTACTACCTACAACTGCTAGATGAGATAAGAGTCAGGGAGGAGTTTCAACTCAGGACTTTTGGAACCAAAAGGGAAGGCGATGTTAGGTAACTGTTTTGAGAAACCAACAGGCTTTATTATTGTCACAAAGCCTAAATAATGGACTAATCATAGAATCGTTGGGATAGGTACAAAGTGGGAGGAATGGGTGTGAAACAAGCTGAACCAAGGCTACAGCCGAAGAAACATAGGAGAGAGTCGAGGAAGAAGGTTAAACAAACAATGATTAGTGAACTAGACGAGTACGAAGATGAAGAGAGCGACTTGGACATAGAGGACGACCCAATTGTCCAAGCCATTGAGAACGAGAAAGAAAGATGATGAGAAGATCCACGGAGTCAGTGTCTATTTTCACGAACAAGTCTTTTGTATAAAGAACGAAAGGGACAAAGTAAATGAGAAAATCTTTAGTAAAAACTTAGAAGCGGAGAAACTTAGCAAAGCAAAATAGATTTTACTTTTGATGCTCATTTGTTGCACATACTAAGTACCAACACTTCATGTTACCAGTTCACTTTCTAATGAGCAATTCTTACACCATCGAAGGTCATAACATAACATAGAAGAATGGTAAATAGAATGATTTAGATAGAAAGATTCTAGTAACCATGATTAATAATTCATAAGACCAACATTTAACTCTATCCATTGTCTTGAGAATATGGAGAAAAGGGAACAAAATCTCGTTCAGGAAAACAAAAAAAAAAGATACTGAAAATAAACGAGAGCTTAGGCAGATGATTTCTTCGACTTGGCTGCCAACTGGGTCTCCGGCTACAATAATCAAAAACACAAACAAACAAATTGAGACTCACTCTTATTAAGAAACAACATCGTGAGATTAAGACACCGTATAACTCTTATTACCTCTTTCTTGACAGACTCTTCCTTCTCCGACAGAATCAACTCAATGTGACATGGGTTGGACATGTAAGCTGCATATCAAGAAAGGAAACCCATTATACAAGAGACACGTGTAAGTAAGATCAAAGACAAATTATCAAAAACTTACGATTGATTCTTCCGTGAGCACGGTAAGTCCTTCTCCTCTGCTTTGCAGCCTGGTTGACTTGAATGTGCGAAATGAAGAGCGCATCAACATCCAAACCTTTCACCTCAGCATTGCTCTCAGCATTCTTGAGCAAATCAAGAACGAACTGAGCAGACTTAGCAGGCCAACGTCCCTGACCATTGGAGTGCCTGTTCTTAGCTTGAGCAGTCCTTCCAACACCTCTGCAGAAACGGGTGAAGGGAATAGCCTGCTTGTGAGCTATCACATCCTCAAGGTACCTCTTGGCCTTGAGCAATGGTAGCTTCCTGATGGCGTGCGCTGTTTCCCGAGTGTTCTGTAAGCAAAATACAACAAATATAGTTATAAAGTCAAAAGTCACTAATATATAATTAATGTACCATCATGTACTGAATCTTTATAGTTATAAGAAAATGAAACTAAGATTCACCCAATCACGATGACCAATTCAATGTCCCTGAAGTATACGTGAGATCTGTAAATTGCTACAGAACTCTGCTTTTTCTCAATCAGGTTTTACTTAACTATAGAACGAAGAAGCTACCATTCACCTAATCGTAAAGCCTAGCTACATTGGAATCAAATGAGAGAAAGAGAGAATGAATGAAGAACATGTATACCTTGAAGTGAACCCTAAGATCGGATCCTCTAGCCTTGCAAGCTGCAGAGATCAAAAGCAGATATACATCAAAAAAAAATCTACAAAAATGAGACAAATGATGCTGAGTTAAGTTTGTTTTTCAAGAGGGCTTACACTTGGTCTGGTTGTCGGGTTCTTGCGAGTACTTCACCTGCAAGACAGAAAAACAGAATCAGAAGGGCGATTCTAAGAGAGAGATGATGTGAGAAGCTTAAGCAAGTTACCATGGCTGCGGCTAACAGAAGAAGAGATAGAGAAATAGTTGTGAAGAGACTATATATGTGCAAAACGGCATAAACCCTCAAAAATTGCGAAACCCTACTTCATGTGGGCCTTATTTTGTCAAAATAACTTTTTGGGCTTTCACGAATTAGCCCATTAACATTTAATGTTTGAGTAGAGAAAATTGTGAAAAGTTATCCTTATATTAAAAGGAGAAAAAATTGATGTGGTTTGACGAGAAATTTTTATTTAGTAAAAAGTTTAGATGTTATGCAGTGAACATTTTTCACTAAACTGTAAATTTAATGCGTTTACATCGACATTCATTTAAAAGAACTTTATACCATCTACGCTTTTTTTGACGAATACTTTTACGTGATAAACTTTCAACTTCAAGTTCAATTAGTTGATTTATCAATCCTTTCAATATAATCATAACATCAATAAAACTTCTTTATTCTTTTATAAGTTTCTATTAAAAACAGTAACCCATCTAATCTATTGCCATTAAGTCGACAGATCCGTAAAGACGACAAAGCGATGAAACTTTAGTATGATGACTAAGATTAAACCCAGTTAATGTTTCTTGCATATAAACACATGTATTAATGTTAATAGTATTGAAGTTAAAAAAAAATTATTTACTTTCAGGATTTCATTCAGCGCATTTTGAGTCGACTTCAAGAGAGTTGAAGACTTTAATTTATTATGTTATGCAAGCTTTATGTTATTTTGGGTTTTTTTATTCTAAACTAATTATGTGTTTTAGAGGGTCGAATAACCTTCGATTTCTTTTATTATGCAACTTTGTTTTTTGAATTTAAAGGAGCTATACTTTTTTTTTATTTCACACAATTATTGTTTTGATTATACAGTGAAACCTCTATAAATTAATAATGTTGAGATTACACCAAAACTATATTTTTTTTATTAATTTATAGAGATATTAATTTATCGATATACTAAATGAAGCAAAAACTCAATTTGGGACTATAAAATTATATTATTTTATAGAGATTTTTAGTGTATATTAATTTAAAGAGGTTATACTGTAATATGTTATTGATTCATCTTTTCGATTTTATTTGTTAAATCTCTAAATCCATAACTACTAAAACGTGATAGGCGAAATATAAAAAAAATTAAAAATTTCCAAATCTTTTTCTCAAACTTGCAAACACCATATATCAAATTTCAATATTAGTGCACTCATTATAAAAAGTTTCTCCCCTGATAATAATCATACCTTTAGTTTTATCTAACTATCGCTTAAAGTATACATTATGTTATACATAATCATAATATAGTTATGTTTTAGAGATGTGGTTCTCGATTGGGTGCTTCCTCACAACAATACGAACAAGTCTCAAGCTAACGATGAGTTTGCCTCTCCCTCTCTAGTCTCTTTTACTTTTACGTAATAATCGACACGGAATTATCTTTTGTATCAATATAAATTCGATATTCTTAAACACACGAAACTATTGAGCATAACAACAAAAGAAAACAATACAAAAAAGCTAAGCGAATAACGATCTTGAGACTTTTTGGCTTCAACGCATCCTCGAGAGAGAAGCTTCGACATTAGAGATGAGCATTAGAATATGAAGCTGGACTGTATCAACAAAGATAAATCTATTATACATAAAATTAAATTATATCATAAATATTTATTTACTATATCTATTTGGTCATTTATATGACGGAGACCATTAGGGGTGGACGTTCGGGTATTTTTAGTTCGGGTTCGGTAATTTTGGATCGGGTTCGGATATTTAGATTTTGAAAAAAAAATTAAATTTGGCATTTTTCAAATTTCTTGTATTTAAAAATATAACTTTCACTTAACTAATTTTTTATTTTTGGTAGATTGAATGGTTAATAAATTTGGACATAACATTTTGAAACTAAAAAGACATTAATTTGGTTATTGTTTTTAAATTTTGGATGTAACTTTTTGTTTATTTTTGAAATAAAAAGTTTGACATGCATTTCAAGTGAGTAACAAATCATTTTCTCAGTAATTCTATGTATATCATATAAACTTAAAGTATGTGTAGTATCAATATAAATATTTTATATAAAATGAGAGATGTAAACTAGAAATATATGGTTAATTATACATATGTTCGGTTATCTTCGGGTATCCATTCGGGTTTGGATATTACCCGTTCGGGTTCGGATATTACCCGTTCGGGTTCGGATATCCAATCTCTTTAATTTAATATCCGTTCGGATATTTTGCTACTTTGGTTCGGATTTCGATTCAGGTTTTTCAGATCGGGTTCGGATGCGGCTTCGGATATCGGGTAAAGTGCCCACCCCTAGAGACCATTATCTGTGTAAAGTTTTAAAATTCTAATCATATAAATTAATTCGTTGATGTTAAATTGTTAATAGAAATTTATACATAAATTTTATAATTTGAAAATCTTATTAATATGAGTATTGAAGTGGAATAATGCTATTAGTTTTTAAAAATTATAGGTGGATTTAACAATTTCTGATAATATACGCTTTGGTTATCTATTAGAATAAAAATAAAATAAATAAAAAATAAACAGACTCTAACGAAAACAATACAAAAAAAAAGCTAAACGTAGAAACGATGAGATTTTTGGCTTCAACGCAGAGAAGCTTCGACATTACGCATCATTGTTGGAAAAGTGAAGAGCTCAGACTCCATGAAAAAGTTGACGTGGTCTTCAACCCTGGCGGGGTAGCGACCAGGGCGTGGCTTTTTTGAAACTTTCTCCACCTGAATAAATCTCTTGGGAGGGTCTTGTAGTTGCTTCTCGTCTTTGTCGACTTTATCACTCGTGCAATCAGAATGAGTGAACCGAGTACGTGCCTCGCAAGGAAACAGAGAGAACGTTATCAAGAGGAACACGATGATGAATCTGATGGTTTTAGAAGCTCTTGCCATGATGAATTGAAAGAGACAGAGAGATTGGTAAGGGTTTAGCTTTTTTTGTTTTTTGTTTTTGTGGTGTGAGGAAAATTTTGGAAAATTGGTTTGCGTATTCGTTTCTTATATAGAAGACCTTAGGTTAGTAGAAGGTCGAGATAATGATTTCGTAATTTGAGTGATAAACCGACCTTATTTTTAATTTATATTTTTGTTATTAAGTGAAAGCCGACTTATCTTTTGTTACAGTTTTACTTTCCTTTTTTCTCCTTTCTTTAGTTAATGATAATCCAACTTAAAATCCAAATCAAAGTCTGACCAAAGATCACATCACTGTTTCAAATCTCTGGTTTATTGAATTTACTTGTACAGAAAGTTAACTAACCTAATCTTTCATGACAAAACGCTGTCAGGCTTGTTTCTTTCTTTCAACTTTTTGAATCCTTAAGTCTCCTTAGTTTCATGTTCCATCAGAAACACACTTTGCATATAAAAGTTATTAAGATTTACATCAGAAAGTTGGTTTACTGACGTAGATGAGCATTATTAGACTCTGTTACACTGATATTCAAACTCTCCGTTGTCTCTTTATGTTGTGTAAAAAGGGTTAAAATTGTTGCTGGAGAATATCAACAAAGATAAATCATAATCAAATATAGCGACCATGTTATTAAAAAAATCATAAATATTACTTATATAAATAAATCAAGAAAAACATTGAACTCTATGCCCCCGTCCGTGATTATTATTCTTTTGGAGAGACTAAAAGGAGTAAGTAGAAAGAAAGCTACTGTAGGCAATGACATCAGACCATCCAGGGAAAAGACTCTTCAAATGTCTAGTTTCTTCATCAACACGTTGATCAAGAACAGCTAAGTCTACTCTCAGTTCTTCTTCGCTATTAGCCTGCCATAATCAAAACATGGATTCAGTCCCGTTTACCTTAACTAAAGGGATTCTAGAACATAAAACTTGGTGTTACCTCTAACCAGAAGATCCACTTCTCACTGCTGTTGCCACTCAGTCTCAATATATAAGACGGAGGACCACCCGATGGGAGTTCAGGAGCTGCAGTGACAAGGCCATTTCGGTTTTTACTGGATTTTTTAGTAAATGGATTAGAAAGAGAGAGAAAAATGGAGAGGTCTTTGTGTCTGACCTGGAGGTTTGCCATCTGCAAAAGACCATCTTGATAGTGGTCCGGTTACGTTTAGAACCGAGACCCAGATCTCTTCCAATGACCTGCAAATAGAATATGGCGACAGTAAATAGCAAAACAAGACCCAACAAAAAGTTTATTTTTGGAGTCTTTTTATGGATTTTAATCCAACTTACCCCAGAGAGAGTTCCAGATGAACCCTGCGAGTTCCGTTATCAAATGTTGTTGACGGTTTATGAATTTTTAAGTGCGGTAATTGGCTATATCGTTCCAAAATCTTGTTGGCTTTGGCAGGGAACCTCCCGTTTGTTGTTACTACACAAGAAATAGGGAAAAGTGCCTGCAGATACCATTCAATTCTTTAACTCCAAGCTGAATACACCTTACTATCTTGACTACAGCATGTAAGAGAGGAGGGAGTCTAACTAACGTACCAGCCAAGCTTCTTGAGGAGACACTTCAGCGTTTCCCAGTGAAAAAGAAGAGCCGGCATGAAGCTTCTCTGCCACCTCCGGAGCATGTTTAAAAACGAACTCCATTGAATTTGAATCAATGACGGCTAAATCGTAACTTGAACCTGTGATTTCATTTCCACCTATATAAGGCACATTTAGAAAATTTACTTCGATTCAGTAAGAGAAGGTTTACATCAATAACGCCAAAAAAGGATAGCAGATCCATATTGGGTGAGTAAAGGGCTACCCGCAGAGAAGAATGTGTGTTGCAGTATAACTCTCTTCGGTGCATCTTTGCTATAAGGAAAGAGCTGTGATGATACCGCCAACATAACCACAGTGAAGTGCAGCAGGAATTTCAAGATCGAAGCTTTGGCTAGCCAACGACCACAAATTGGTATTATTGGGCCCACACACAAGCCAGTGACAATTCCAGTGACCGCAGCTACTGCTACATCTGCAAGATAAAAACCTGCAAAGCGAGATCGTGTACAGAAATTATCTTAGCACTGACTTGCAATTGCAACAGGCCTTCTCAAATGCCGTGAATCGATAAGCTGAAACCAGAGATGCTTTCGGAAAGAATCGAGTTCAGTAAAAACTAACCATAAGGTGGTGGAACTGCTCCCATCATTCCTGTCTTCTCAATCAGAAGTAGTGCAAGAATGCCACTAAAATAGACAGAATACAGAAGGCATGGAACAAGGGCTATCACATAAAACATGGGAGACCTGGATGAAATGAACTTTTATCACACAAGAGTTTAAAAGAAAGATATGTCGTCTAGAAAACATATACCAAGAAGAATTATCAGAGGTGGAAGTCTCGACTATGTTTAAATCAAGTTTATAAAATATCAGAGGTGGAATTATCAAAAGAATTTCAAGTTAAATTTATCCTCAACGTCACAAAGGTTAGATAATGTTAGCACAACACTCATAGTTCACTGAAAGACAAGAAGTCTTACTTGATTGAATCATGGCCATAGGACTTGACAGATACATAGAAAGCAATCCACCCCAGTAGCATAGAAATGCAGATTACAAATGTCATGAATCCTCCATTTAATCCAGCGAAGAAATATGCCTGAAAACGTTTATCCAATTACTCATGGATCAGCCTAACAAGAAACAGAACTTTGAGGTAAAAGGTAAACTAAGATGATCAAACAAAAGTGCATACCGATGTTACAAAAGCGTAGAGCCCAAATGCTCCCCAAAACCTTGCTTCATCAGATGTTTCCTGCAAGATCATAGCTGAAAATTATTTTCTAGTAATAGACAGGGATGCGAGTGAGCCAAGAGGAAGAATAAGGACTTTACAACTTTCATAATCTTCTTAGATGAAACACCTTGACAGTGTGAGACACGATCATAAATAGTTCTTGGAAGTAAAAGACCAAAAAATGAGCAGGGGATGAACATCAGGAAAGCTAAGTATAAATGAGCAAACCTGCATTTCCAGAACAAGTATAGTAAGTCTCCCCTACCAATAAATATCAACATTCTAGACACCTTAATTTAGCATTAAAAAGGGATATAAAACCAACCAGCTCATGGGATAAGCAAAGAACAATCTGACGACTGAAAAGAGAACTGGGAATATGACACCAAGTAAAATCCCAGCGGTATGTTGTATAAATCCTATCAGGCAACGGTTAAAAATGTTGAATCTCCGAAACACCTCACAAGGAGGAAGGAGTATATAATAAATAAATAAAAGATTAAGAAAATATACGATTGCATATTTTTACCTTTCAAAAAAGCCCAGAAGACGGGTAACAAAGGGTGTATACCAGGGTCCCGCATATACAAGAAGAAAGGCGCAAGAAAGAACAACGCGGCTGGAATGTTGTGCAGTACCATGGCCACTCTTCTTGGATAATACACCTGATAGATTTCGTGATTTCAGCTTGTCAAGAGACTGTAACCAAGCTATAAGAAAATGATGAACAGAGTCAAAAGCACCCACCATGAACAGTGTTAAGTAATCAAAGAAAACAGCTCTTTCAACCATGTCCCTGTTAGCATCCATGTCAAGCGACTTTCTTTCAGTAGCAACCTTCAGCTTAGAAGAACTCGTGAAGGCTTTAAGTATACTGATTAAGTTTTCTCCACGTGCTTGCATGCTTCCAGGTCTGGTTTAAAGATAGTCTGTGAAACGAGGGGTACTAAATAATAAACAATAGTAAGGAAAAGTACAACCATAATTATATATACCAAAATGATGCATACAATATTCTGTCAACTGTATCAAAGGAAGTATGGTAGTAGTAACCGCCTCGAAGAAAGATAATGTCTAGCCCGGGAATGTCGCCATAATCTTCTGCAAACATTCTGTAATCGGTGTCTCCGGGAATAACAGGGAAAACATCCTGGGGAATTTCACAGAACAACTTACAGTCAGTGATGCAGATGAACACGAAACAAAATGGTAGGACACAGTATATCACTGAACCGACTATCACTTGGGAAAAAAAGAGAGCAGATTTGTGTGTGAGCGTGCATGTCTATCATAGGGCAAAAGAGTGGGAGAGAGAGACCTGTGCAGAACTCTGCGCCATTGGATGCGTTGCTGCTTGAGAGTAGACATTGGAAGGCCACGATCCAGGTCCTGATTGGCAGACCAGATCTGTCAACCATCAACATCAAGTCAAATGTACGAGCAATTAGCACAATAAAAAACTTCAAAACAGTTACTCACTGACAAGCAAAGACTTGATACTATCACAAATAAACCTGATACACATATTTCCTAGTGTCTAAAGGATAACGAATGTGTATGCATAAATTTCTAGAGACAGTATATTGTAAGAGAAGTTTTTCTACATGTTCAAGGCAGTGGTCTAGACACATGTTTAAAGATAAGCTTTTTTTGTTTCAGTCATCACAGAAGCTAAAGAGAAGATCAAACTTACGAACATCATTTTCATGTAGAGGAATAGATTAGCAGGGAAAGGAACTTGCCATAAGTAAAAAGGCATTATTCATTAATACTTTCACAGACATGTCTTAGGGAATACTCATAAAACATAGATCAGATCTTACCAATACCCCCTGTCCCAGAAGCTTCCACGTTTACAAAAGCTCCAATGGTGTCTTTCAGCTTATGCTGCGTCATGAAGCCGTGTGAGCCCTAAACAAACGACAAAAAGCCACACAACCATGCAAAGTATTAGCTTAATTTCAGCACCTTGACTATGCTATAAACTTCATCCTATTTACCAAATAAAACAATATCCCATGTGAAACAGTACTAAGCACCATAAATGTTTTACCAGCATAAAAAGCTCTTCAGCACCGTTGAAGAGAAAAATTATAGGTTGAGGCGGGGCCCAGCCTGAATCTACTACCAGTCTAGCTACTTCAAGCAGTGATGCTGCAAATAGAAAAAAACACACAACCATGATATATTGGCCTAGAACTAAAGAAATGTACCAAACGCACCTACACATGACGCACAGTCACCAGCTCCAGGGGAGTTGACAGGACTGTCAAAATGTGCATTCATCAATACAGATGCATCGGTGTCAAGAGAATGCATCGACGAAATACTGCAAGGAGTTCAAAAATTGGTCAAATGCTTAAGCATTAATAAGTGGGGACACAACTATTCAATGTTGCAGACTATTGATGACTGAATAAAATAGTAACACAAACAAGGAAGGCCTAAAGTCTCCTGAACAATAAATACAAACCAGAAAGTCTTAACACAATAGACCTTGATTTCCTCAACATTCTCAGCCAGACTAAAAAAAAAACTGTACATAGATTGCCTTTACCAGCAAACGGTAACTAGCTAACTGCAATTCTGGCTAGAACAAAAAAAATAATACCGCATAAGTATATTAGTATGGTTTCTGTAACCAAGTGAAATGTTGTGGCCAAGAAACATCATGCTAAAGGAGCCATCCACCTGCGTCTCCTCCACCTCAACTCTACACAACAACAAGCATTCAATTTTTCATCTCAGATCAATAAAAAAAAAGAACATTCTTTTTGATATGCTGAAACCAATTAATATTCTATTTATTGAGTGCATGTGAAGTGACAAATCTTCATTAAACAACTCGTGATATCTCTGATTCAGTCACCTTAGATTAGGCCCAGCTCTCTCCTTCACCATCTCCAACTGAGATTTAATGTACGTTGCAGCTTCTCTAAGCCCAGGTCGTCCCTCCTAACAAAACCAATTAAGGATTATCAGAAAAGGAGATAGCGTGAGAGAGAGAGAGAGATGAAACGACGTCGAATCACCTGACGACCGTCGATCTCCTCGGCCAAGACGCGGATGTGTTCGACGGCTCTGGCTTCGGAGAATCGATCTAGAGGCGCGTCGAAGGGGAGCGGGGAGATGTGTTTCATATGGAGGACGCAGTAAGCAATCGCCACCATTAGAGCGTAGAGGGAAGCGATTGAGAAGAGGAACTTGAAACCCGTGGCGTCTCCAGAGCTCAGCCTCCAAAACGCCATCACTGCGAATCTCGAAGATGGATCAAGCAAGTTTCGTATTATGTTATGTTACGTTTGGTGAAACGGAAACGGAAACGTGAAAGGCGTCGCTGGCGAGGAAGAGTGTTTTTTTTTTCGTGGGTCCGAAATGCTTACTTTTAAAAAGGTTTTAGTCAATTACGTAATTATTTGTTTCTATTATCTGATTGGTATAATTGATTTCCTAAAGGTTTTGGAATGGATATTCTAGACTATTAAAGTAGGTGAGACTAGACCATCCGGAATTTCAAATTTGCATGTGTATCGACACATGTCACCATGAAAGTGATATTGTTGTGTTTTTCTGACTTTTAATTTATAAGATTGCCTATGGCTATGGTATCTAGCTACTTCTTTCTATTTTAGGGGTGCACAGTATCATAATAAGTGGTATATAGTCCGAAAATTAAAAACTGGGCTATGGCCCAACCTGAATTTTCTTAAAGATGGCCAACATAAAAATTAATATAGTGATATAACAGTTTTTTTTTATTAATGTTTTAAAATTTAGTTTATGCGACAAATCGTTTACCATTATTTTAGAATCTCATTTAAGTAGTTCAAATTAATTTTAATCATCCTAAATTAGTTAAATCAAATATCAAAGTAAATTATAAGTAATTTAATTATATCATTTTTACCATCAATTTTTCTATAACCAAACTGTATATATAAATTTTTTTCTCCGACTTTGTTTTTAGTGCAAATTCACAATTTTATCTGATTTCTTTAAATTTATATTTATTAAAATAATTCTAATAAAACACAAAAAAAAATATCTAAAGTAAATATAAATATATAATAAAATAAGCAAATAATTTATTAACGTATATATTTCGACTTCTTTACTACATTAGTTATTTATAAAATGCTTAGTAATTACCCCCTTCCCAGTACCTTTTTCCACATATATGATCTAATTAAGCTCCCATTATCTTTTACATTACTAAAGTTAGTATAGTAAATAATCATAAGAAAACAGACAATTTGTCAATTTCTAGTTACAAGTTCATAGGAACCTGAAAACAGCCATCCAAAAGTTCAAACTATTCCAAATGTTTAGGCTGATGAGATCCAATTTTCCCGTATAAAAGCAAAAAAATCTAACAACCAAGATGTTTCCTTATTTTTGTGTGTTTGCATGTATATGGCAAGAACAACACAACATATTGATCAACACCGATCATAGTATATAAACAGAGGGTTTGACAAGAATTTCTATCTCTCTCTCCTAATATCCCTCATACACCTAACAACATGCATAATTCTCTTTTCTATACAAGTCTTAGTCTTTCTTCACAAGTCTACTAATTGCATCTTCTCTTCTTCGTTTCATGTATGAGCCAGCTTAACACTTCCCTTTCAAAAGGTCTATCACAAACTCATATGATCGATCATATTAACATCACGCTTTCGAAGATCCAGTTTGGCCTCAAACTGAAATGATAGAACTTATACAAAAAGACAACTTCAGCACTATAGCTTACCATCATTGGTTTCTTGAATGGGTTAAGAGTTACTTTTATTTTGTTAAATGGATTTATCTAGTTTTCCAGTAGATGTATATTACAAATTATTATGGGTGCACTTGAAAAATTAGTAAAATTATTAATTTTAGAAAATGTTTGGGGGCACATCACTACAAGAAAACATCGGGATACTGAGGGAAAAAATCGTCGGTATGTCGTCGGAATAACGTTATTCCGAGGACATACCGACGAAAAAAGTCCTCGGAAATAACTCCTCGGAAATTCATAATTCCTCGGAATTCCGTCGGAATTTTCCGACGGAATTCCGAGGAAACAAAATTCCGAGGAAACTCCGAGGACACAATGTTCGTCGGAAGGTTCCTCGGAAAATACCGAAGGAATTCCGATGGTCCAATCCTCGGAAGTTTCGACGAAATATTTCTCGGAATATTTATCGGAAAATTCCGAGGGAAGAAAGTTCCTCGGAAAATTCCGAGGAACATTTGTTCCTCGGAAAATTCCGAGGAACATTTGTTCCTCGGAAATTTCCGAGGAACTTTCTTCCCTCGGAATTTTCCGAGGGAATTGAGTTTCTCGGAAAATTCCGAGGAATCCTTTCCCTCAGACAATTCCGAGGAACTTAATGTTCGTCGGAATTTACCGAGGGATAAAAGTTCCTCGGAATTATCCGAGGACCTCCATTCCCTCGGAATTTTGAAAAAAATTTATTTTTTTTAAAAATTATTTTTTTTTGGAAAAAAATTAAAATTTTTAAAATTTAAAATTAAAATTGAATAAAACATAAAATAAAACATAGTAGATAATATTCAAATTTAAATAAAACATTCAGAGTTTTTGGAAAAAAAAAAAACTACGGGTCTTGAATGTTCGGGAACGTCTCGTTCGGGTACATCCTCTTCATCATGTCCATCATCTGCTCGTTCAGCCTCTTCTGGGTCTCATAGCCCGCCTGTTGAGCTGCCATCTGAGCCTCCAACGCAGATATCCGATCATCCTTGTCCTTCAGCTGAGCCGTAAGAACTTCTGGATCAACATACGCATGTGGTGAGTAAATATGTTTGCAAATGACTGCGCTCCTGATCAGTAAGTCGACGGTCTTTTGGTTTTCCGCTAAGTCGTCCAACGTCTGTGAAAATGTCTGGAACCTTCCAATGATATGTTGCCCGTTCGCCTCTATCATCATGCCGAGCAGGTCTTCTGTTTTTGGTCTGAACTTCTGCTGGAAAGTAGTACTCGGCAAAGTTTGAAGTTTCTTCATTGATCATCTGTGCGACTATAGACCCTTCCACCCTACTTAAATTTTTCACCATCTTCTTCAAATGGAACATATACCGCTCATACAGATACATCCATCTATACTGCACAGGACCACCAAGCTCCAATTCTCTTACCAGGTGAATAACAAGATGCTCCATAACATCAAAAAATGAGGGAGGAAATATCTTCTCAAGGTTGCACTGAATCACAGCTATGTTAGTCTTCAAATTTTCAATACCTTCAAGAGTCACTGATCTTGTGCATAAATCGCGGAAGAAACCACTTATCCCTGCAATTGCTTCATGAACATTTCGTGGTAATAGTTCCTTGAAGGCAAACGGAAGGAGACGCTGCATCATTACATGGCAATCATGGCTTTTCAAGCCAGTAAACTTTCCTTCCTTTCTGTCGATACAGTTACGCAAATTAGATGCGTAACCGTCTGGAAATTCCACATCGTTTGAAATCCAATCAAAGAACGCATCCTTTCCCGCTGCATCAAGTCGGTATATGGGAAAAGGAGCCCTACCACTCTCATCAACATGAAGTTCTGAACGAGCACATATATCGACTAAATCCAGTCTTGACTTCAAATTATCCTTTGTTTTACCTTGAACATTAAGGATCGTGTTCATCAGGTTGTCAAAAAAGTTCTTCTCGATATGCATGACATCTAAATTATGCCTTAGTAGATGATCCTCCCAGTATGGCAGATCCCAAAAAATACTTTTTTTGTGCCAGTTATGTAGGTTTCCAACACCATCTACCGGAAAATGCTCATGTCCACCGACGTCTGGCGTTCTTTCTGCACCAAAATCTCTAAGTTGTGTCTTCAAATCTTTCCCACGAATTTCCGGAGGTGGACTGTCAAACACCCTCTTGTTCTTCGTAAACAAATTCCTACTTCTACGATATGGATGATCTGGTGGTAGAAATCTCCTGTGACAGTCAAACCAACACGTTTTCCTTCCGTGTTTTAGTTGGAAAGCATCAGTGTTATCTTGACAATATGGACATGATAGCCTTCCATGCGTTGTCCATCCAGATAACATACCATATGCTGGAAAATCACTTATTGTCCACATTAGTACTGCCCGCATTTGAAAGTTTTCTTTATACGAAACATCGTATGTTTCAGCACCTTGAGTCCATAGTTGTTGCAACTCATATATTAGTGGCTGAAGAAACACATCAAGTGATCTCTTAGGATGCTCTGGTCCGGGAACGAGAATCGAGAGGAACAAAAACTCTCGTCGCAAGCACAAGTTTGGGGGTAGGTTGTATGGTGTAAGAATGACTGGCCATAGAGAATACTGTCTTCCACTCTTGCCAAACGGGCTGAAACCATCAGTACATAATCCAAGGTAGACATTTCTTCTCTCATACGCAAAGTCGGGATACTTTGATTGGAAATGCTTCCACGCTTTTGCATCTGAAGGATGTCTGATCTCACCATCTGTTGAGTGCTCCGCATGCCATCTCATTGGTTGCGCTGTGCGTTCAGACAGATACAGCCTCTGCAACCTTTCCGTCAAAGGCAAATACCACATCCTTTTATATGGTACTGGAATTCTTCCACTCGTATCTTTATAACGAGGCTTCCCACAAAATTTGCATGAAACCCGCTGTTCATCCGCCCTCCAATAAATCATGCAGTTGTCTCTGCATACATCTATTACCTGATACGATAAACCAAGACCAGCTACGAGTTTCTGAACCTCGTAGTATGAGCCAGGAGCTACATTATCTTCAGGTAGAATACCTTTTACATAATCAGCAATCGCATCCACACAGTCTTCAGCCAAATTATAATCCGTCTTAATGCCCATCAATCTTGTAGCAGATGATAAAGCTGAATGACCATCTCTGCAACCTTCGTACAATGGTTGCTTTCCAGCATCCAACATATCATAAAATCTCCTAGCTTCGGCATTGGGTAAATCTTCCCCTCTAAAATGATCATTTACCATCTGCTCAGTACCTACACCGTAATCTACATCCGTTCTAATTGGATCTTCTAATCTAACCGGTGGCTGAGGTTCGCTAGTACTACCAAGTTCATAATCAGTTTCTCCATGATGATACCAAATTTTGTAACTTCGTGTAAACCCACTCAAATATAAATGAGTCCAAACATCCCATTCTTTAATAACTTTTTTATTTTTACAATTAGAGCAAGGACATCTTAACATACCTGTTTTTGCTTCCGGTTGTCGGTGAACTAACCCCATGAATTCGGTTATACCTTGTTGGTATTCTTCCGTAAGCAATCTCGTGTTCGGATCCAAATGAGGTCGATCGATCCAAGAACGAAAATAATTGGAAGAAGACATGTTTTTTATGAATCAAATTCGTGTGTAAAGAAAGTGAGAGGGAGGATGAAGATATGGTGTGAATGAAGAGGAAGAGGGGTGCTTGTATTTATAGGTGAAATCCTGCCGACGGTCCGAGGAAATTCCGACGGAATTCCGATGCAAACGGCTAGTTCGTCGGAATTTCCTCGGAATTTTTTAAATCCCCCAACGGCTCTCCAACGGCTCTCTAACGTCTATAATATTTCCTCGGAATTCATCGGTTTTTTCCGAGGAATACTAGTTTCCTCGGTATTCCGTCGGAATATTCCGACGAAATGTGTTTTCCTCGGAATTCCGTCGGAATATTCCGACGGAATTCCGAGGAAGCAAAATTTTGTATTTCCTCGGAATTGCCTCGGAAATGCCTCGGTATATTCCGAGGAATTCATTTTCCGTCGGATCGTCCGTCAGAATACCGCTGTTTTCTTGTAGTGCATGCACCCATATAAAACCCCAGTTTCGCCTTTAGCTTCAACCCACATATGAATCCTCACCTCGTTCACTAGACCACAAATATGAACTAATGACCCAGGGGCGAAGCCAGAGCTACCACTATGGTGGCACATGCCCCCGTAATTTTATGAATATTAAGTTTTTTGTATGTAAAAGTACAAAGAAATCAGCTAGATAAGATGGTTTAGTTGTCTTGTGCACCCCTTAATGTCTCAAGTTTGAACATTCCTTACTGCGTTATTAAATTTTGCACCCACAAGGAAATTATTCTGGATTCGCCCCTAGTTGGTAACATTAATGTTGTTTTATTAATGAGTTGATTACACAGCTTTCACATGCAAATTCACTCCACTGATCGGTGATCAGATCCTCTCCATATTGACGGTACTGTTATGAACCTCTTTACACTACGATCACTCAAACCAGTCTTAGATACGTCCAAGATTTTTTTTTTTGTAAAACTTCTTACTAGCTGAATCAGAGGCGAGAACCATTATCTTAGGTTTGGAGCAAAATTTTCATTATTAAGGATCCGTGTTGATTGTTTGTTTAATCAGTCAATTTCTTTCGGTAATGAGCAGTCTGCACTCTCAGTTGCAAATTCGTAAATAAACTAATGATTTAATTTATTTACTAGTTAAACTTACAACTTAATATTACCAACCAATTAGTTTTGTCCTTCCTTTACTTATTTTTTTTTTAAATTTCTTTAATATGTAAATATGTAAGTGTAACAGTAAAAACTTACAAAATTAAGTTTGTTACATAGAGCATTGTTTAATTATATTTACAAAAAAAAGTAAGTGCTAGGGGCTGTTTATAAATTTTCATAAAGTTGAAGTACTTTCCCTTAATAATTTTTAAAACAATACTCAAAAAATTTCGAAACCCCTGAGGTGGGGTCCGCTCCGAGCAACTGATTTGGGTAGCGCTTGTGCGTGACTGTTTTAGCCTATAGGAAGTTAGATAAAATCGGTCTATATTACCCCTACTATCTTCCTAAAATACCAACTTTGCCCCTAAATATCCTTCTCCCTATAAACTGTAAAACTCGCTTTCTCTCTCACTCTCACTCCCATTTCAATTTATTTTTTCGAAATTTTATCTTTCTCTTTCTATCTCTAAGTTTACTAGCGGAAACGAATCTTCTTCTCCACTCCAAACCTCTCGAAAATGGTGAGTAAAGAGGAAGCCGATCATCGATTTATCCTAACCTGGGTGAAGTTTTCGCTTCGTCTCTAGTTCTCGAATCTGATTCTCTTCTTCTTCTTCTACTTTCCTCAGGTAATGGCTCAGAAGCTCAAGGAAGCTGAGATCACCGAGCAGGACTCGCTCCTTCTGGTAAGCTAAGCAAACCGCCTTCATCGAGCTTTCGTTTCCGTTTCTTATTGTTGATTCGCCAAGTTTCTCGTTCCTTACTTGTACTGATGCCGATCACTTCGCGTTAATCATCTAGATATGGATTTTTGTTTTACGTTCATCATCGAAATGGATTTTGGTCTTCGTTTATCATCTAGAGATGAGATGTGATGAAGAGATTTCGTCTCTTGATTTTTGTGAAAATGGCTAGTTGCTTCCTCGTGATTTTAGCAGATTATCTTGATTTAGATCACGTATACTGTTTAGAGATTGATTTCGTACCTCGATTACGTTTCAAATCACTGCGATACATTTTGATTTGAAGAGAATCGAGAAAGGTTTCTTCGTTAATGAGCGTTAAACACTGACGTCGTTGTGTTGGTGTTGATTTTTGTTGAAATAGACTAGGAATCTGCTTCGTATAGCTATCTTCAACATCAGCTACATCAGGGGCCTCTTTCCCGAGAACTACTTCAATGATAAATCTGTTCCTGCTTTAGGTACGAAGCTAATAATCTGAGATCGCCCTTGGTTCGATTTATATAACTATAGATAATAGTAACTGGGTGAATGATTTTGAAACAGATATGAAGATCAAGAAGCTGTTGCCTATAGATCCTGAATCACGCCGATTGATTGACTGGATGGAGAAAGGTTTTTTGTATCCTAATGATTTTAGAATTTTATTACGCTTCTTTTCAACTGATTGTGTTCTCGTCACGGGATCTAGGTGTCTACGATGCGCTACAGAAGAAGTATTTGAAGACGCTCATGTTCTGCATATGCGAATCAGTTGAGGGTCCGATGATTGAGGAGTACTCATGTAAGTTCTGGCGAGATGGTTTGATTAGCTTTGTTAAAAAGTGTGGTTTGCTGTTGAGGATATTATACGATTGATTGATAGCTCACAACTTTCTATTTTTATATGTATGAATCATCCGTTGTTGATTTTGATGAAGTGCCTGTGTTACTGCAGTCAATTTCAGCTATTCGGATTCTGATAGCCAAGATGTCAGGATGAACATCAGTCGTACTGGAACTAAGAAACATGGAGGAACTTTTCACTCCACTGCTGACATTACCCAAAATCAAATGAGGTGTGCACTGTGTTAAGATATTTTTGAGGTCTAAATGGTTTTGTCTTCCCTGACATGCTTTGTAATTTTCGTGATTGTGCTGAAATCAGGAGTTCAGCTTGCAAAATGGTTCGCACACTAGTCCAGCTGATGAGGACCCTCGACAAAATGCCAGACAAGGTGATGAATATTTTAAGTATCCTTCACGTCTATTCCATTTACATCAGTTTCCAAATTGCTGATGACAGAGTTTACTATTTCTTTGCTTCTGCTACAGCGCACCATAGTGATGAAGCTTATGTACTACGATGATGTCACGGTATGGTTTTAGCATTTATAAATTCGATAAACATTGGTGATGTTATTATGATCTTAATGCAGTTTGAATAGAGCTTCTAAAGTGTAATGACCCTGAATGCCATATTAACACAGTGATAACGAGCAATCAAATTCTGCGCTTGTGAATTCCTACTTTAGTTATAAGTTCTATAGTCTTGTAATATGCACATACAGCTTTTTTTTGTTGTGTTTACATATAATATTTTTCTTTCTTTATTAAAAATGTCAGTGCTGTTCATTTGATCTAACTTTTCTCCACCCTGCATGATTGAATGCTCAGAAGAAAGACTGACAACTGTTACTTGAATCTTTTTGCAGCCACCAGATTACGAGCCACCTTTCTTCAGAGGCTGTACAGAAGAAGAAGCTCAGCATGTCTGGACGAAGGATCCTCTGAGAATGGAAGTTGGGAACGTTAACAGCAAACATCTCGTGTTAACGCTTAAGGTAATGTGATTAAAAATATATAACTCTACACATATAGCGTCTTATGATGTCTACTCATGTGGATGATCTGTGCAGGTCAAGAGCGTTCTTGATCCTTGTGCGGATGAAAATGATGACATGCAAGATGATGGAAAGAGTACAGAACCTAATTCTGTACATGATGAGCAGCCTTCTGATTCAGATAGCGAGGTTAACAGTCATTTATCTGCTTTTTACTCAATCTTTACATTCTACGTGGTTTGCCTAAAACGTAATCTGTTTTTTTTCTTTTGTTTCCAGATAAGTCAAGCAAAAGAAACTCAATTCCTTCTGGCGCCAGTAGGTAATGATGACTTACAACAAATCTTAGTATGATGTGACAGTCTAGTTAAGTTTTTCACTAAACTGAGTAAACCTGTTGATCTAACAGAGAAACAAGAGGATGATGATGGAGAGGTTGATGAAGGTGAACCATTATAAAATATTAGCGCAAAAACTTGACTTGACTGAATAGGAAGAGCTTCCTCTAATTTCACCTACCTGTAAAATGCTTCAAGATGACACACAGGATCCGGTTGAGTCTCAACAGCAGCTAGAAAGGGTGAAGGACTGGATCAACTCCCGCCACCTCGATACTCTGGAGGTCACAGATGTTCTTGCAAACTTCCCAGATATCTCAATAGTAATGCGTTTTTCCTCTTCCTATCTACCTTAGGAAGTGTAATCGAGCTCTTTCATAGTTAGTTTCTTGCCGTTCTAAGCCACTCTCTTTTGTTATTCCAGGCTCTGACTGAAGGTAAATCAGTGCTACATGAAAGTCCTACCAACAAGGAACCATGAAGCATCGATGAATATGAAATCTACAGCTTTCTACAATTACTATATACTGTGAACTTCAGAGTCTATCTTCCTCACTAACAGTTACATCCTGACTTTCAGAAATCATGGATCAGCTGGAGAAAGAAGGTGTTCTTTCGAAAACAGGGAAGGAAACATACATTATAAACAGAGAAAAGGTATACAATTGATCCTATTCATTTGATGTCATTCTCTTTGCTTTTTAATTTATCTTAACCATCAGCTAACCCCAACACATAACCAGACACCACGGAGCGAATTCAACTTTGTGAAAGATGAAGCTGATGGTAAAACTGCTTCCAAGGACGAGAAATCTATAGCTCCTGAAGACTACATGTACATGAAAGTAAGAGACTCTGACTTCCTACTCTATGTTTAATATACATGCAAAAATGATAGCTAAATAAACATGATCTTGAGATCCATCATTGACACACATTTTTTTTGTTAGGCTCTGTACCATTCTCTTCCGATGCAATATGTGACAATTACAAAGCTTCACAACATGTTGGATGGTGAAGCCAACCAGACGAAAGTTCGTAAGCTAATTGACCGAATGATCCAAGAGGGCTACGTGGAAGATTCTAGCAACCGCAGGCTAGGTTTGTTGTCTCAGTTCAGACCCTTCTCTTTTAAGTTTTGTTGGTCGTAAGGCTTACTCACTGATGAAATTTGTATATACAGGGAAGCGTGTAATACACTCAGTTTTTACCGAGAATAAGCTAAATGAAGTCAGAAAAGTTCTTGCCACAAATGATGATATGGTAATTCTTCAGACTGTTGAATAAATCCTTGTAAGAGCTTTCTAATGAGAATGGTTTCGCAGGACGTGGATGTTGAGGAAACTGTAAACAAGACCAACGGCCAAGACGCGAAACTAACCCCAGGTATACTCTTTTCCGTCTCTAGCTTTTAGCTGTGTTAACCGATCTTGATGTTCACAGAAAAACTTTTTTTTGAAAACAAGCAGATGTATCTACACGCGGAGGCATCCACTCTATTGGATCAGACTTGACACGCACGAAAGGGAGATCTGCAATGCAGCAGAACGGATCGGTGCTAAGTGAACAGACCATCTCGAAAGCTAATAACACTCCGATGAGCAGCAATGCACAGGTTGAAATCACACACCACTGAATAAACATATACTTTTGTTGACTCTTGATTAAGTGTACCTAATCTGGTATTTATGGATCAGCCTGTGGCTTCGAGGGAGAGTTTTGCTGTAAAAGGAATGGCTGCTAAAATCTGCACGGACGCGGGCACAGACTCTAGCCAAGCCTCACAAGACAGGCGTTACAGGAAAACCAGCACGGTCTGTTAATACAAAACCACAGTCTCTTTTATGTTTTCAACTTAAAAAGTGATAATTTTGAAACTAACATGCCCTTTTGGAATTTGGTTATCAGGTGAGAGACCCTATCCTGCAGTACTCGAAGCGCCAGAAATCTCAGGCTAATTGATGATGGTACCACAGTATCATACACGAAAGCCACCATACTCGGTGGCTATGATAGTATCTACCAATTCCCATAATCCATAAACTCTCCTGATACACTCGCTTTATTCCCATGCTTTAAGTATTATGATCTTTGTTACTTTTGGTACGAGACTTGTTGTGGTTTTATGATATTGCGTATCAGACGCTGCCTTTTGCTTTATCGTTTCTTTTCCCGTTCTGGATTAGTATATCTGTTGCAGACTATTTTCATGCTTCTTTTCCCTTTTGAGAATATATTTCAGTAAAAGCAAACATGTTTATTGGGGATTACTTACACTAGTAAATCATTTAGGCTTTTGTAAAATTTTCCGTCATTGTTCCTCATTGGATAAACACTAATTCTTAACCTAAAGATTATACGATCACCAGTCTATCGGAAGCATACACTTGCTGGAATCTCCTATAAGGTTTATCTCGCAACTTAAAAGTAGTGGTCTTAGTCAGATATTGATTGAAACATTCGTGATTTGGTTGCCTTTGGAGAGGTTGGTTTGGTTACTTGTGTAAATGATTTGATCAGGGCCTCTCATTGGTGACAGAGTCTTTGTTTCTTTTCTTAGTGTGATGAGTTATATTAGTAAACCAAGAAGGAAATATTTAAGCAACAAAACTATAAATAACATGACAAAGACTCATCACTTCAGAAAGTATATTTATATTCAAAGATGCAAATGGAGAATCAAACAGCTTTACTACGAAACAATGAGAGTATACCCCTCTCTCAATTGTAAAAACAAGTCTAGAGTGATTATTATTGAGTTTGTACCACGCTTCAAGACACATGAAAGAAAAAAAAGAGACGAAGGCAGTACATGGGAATTGAAACAGAGACCATCTATCCAGACATCATCACAACACATCTTCTGCCTGCAACAGACGAGACAAAAGGATCAACAATGAGTTCCTTTTGCTAATGAGCTGAAACTTAAAATATTTAAGAAGAAAGACTGTAGATTCTAAAGCACATATGCTAAAAACTCCTGGAATAAACAATATACACCACACCACTCCACGCCACAATGTGGATATACTACTGAACATAGTTCACTCTTCAAACCCATTTCCTCTAACACAAAAGCTAAAGCATGTATAGACCATTGCAGCTACTTTGACTCATATTTATATACTAGTAACGATAAGAAAACTCACAATTGTTTGATTAGTTTGAGGAAGAAGGATGGTCCTGAAGGAGATCATCATAAGGGTCTCTGCGACCAGCAACCTGACTGATCTGAGGATCCCAACGAAGCTGAGCGTTGTGACGCTCAAAAGTCCAGAAACCATAAGGACGAATAGGCAAAGCCCACATCTCCTTAATCTTCTTGCACCTCTCGTGCATCTCATATATGTGCTCCCTCGCTTTCCTGTCTCTCACCTCCGGATCCTCCATCAGCCTCAGCACCAGATTCTCCGCGAACTCCATTATGAAACCCATCTCTTTCCCCTCAAATCACTGCAATTCAAAGAAACAAACTTTCTCAAAATTTGATTCCCCCAGTCTAGATCTAGGTTACGTTTCTATGAGCCGTACATTTACAACGATCAATCTCTTTACTTGATTACTCCTAAGACAAAAGCCTTTGAAGTATAAGGAGACTTACGATTAGATACGACACCAGAGGAGGATGAAGATCGCAGAAGCTATTTTGCTTTGGGATTGGTCAGAGAGGCCCCAGAGCGAGTGATGAATAAGAAAACAGAAATCTGATAGAGATATAAACTGCGTGTTGTTTGGTACTTGAAAACGAGGCAACAAGATGTTTTTGTCTTCTTAAATGCCACGCGGTTTATTTCTCTTTTTACGCAACGCCGTGATCAAATTTCTGGTGAGCCGCTCCTCCTGTCAACAAAAGCGACCCTTTTTTCTTGTCAACAAAAATATTAAGGCTCCGAATTAGAGCGGTGCGAGACAAACGGTTTAACTGCGGTGCGGTTTTAACAGTTATAAAAATGTATAGATATATGGTATATGTAGAGATTTTTGTTACTGTTAACTACGGTGCGGGACAGAGCGATCCTAACACTCGAACCGTAAAACATGCGGATTCAAATAATTGTTAGAAAAACTCATGAGCTTGAATATTTTGAAAAGTGGATTTAATAGCTTATCTAGTTTGAGCAAATGACCTTGAATATTTCACAAACCAATGAGAGCTCTGGCTAGGCCCAGCCCCAAAACAAAATGGACTGGAGGCAAAAATAATAATTTGGACTGATTACATATAAAAATGGAAAATGTAGATTGTTGTATTCAAACTCAGCCCCACAAACATATATATCCTACGCTAGACCATCTATGCTACTAAAGATATTTGTTCAACACAAAGTTGAATTATTATATATCTTAAATAATGCCGGAAGCGCATGCTTAATTGGCTTGTACCCAGGAATTGCTACCGGCTCTGGCATTGATAAAACAAGAGAAGCCAACATAACGGTAAACATTTTTTTTTTAAAAGGGCTTTCATATTAAAAAGAGAGTACAGAGATACACAAGAAAGAGATACAAAGGTTGCAGATTTTAATAAAACAGGAAAGAAGGAAGAAAGCACATTGAAATTTTTTTCAATTCAGTGATTTCAGAACAAAAGAGAGGAGTTAAATCCTCGACCAGAAAGCGAAAAGCTCATATCCTAAAGTTTTTCCAGAATTCTTCAGGGCAGAAGCCTTGAACCTTGCTGTACGAGTTGCAACTTCAAAAATTTTTATAGCTGGAGCAGTAGTTCCTAGATGGAAACGGGCATTCCGCTCCTTCCAAATTTCATACAAACATGCTTGCCATATCTGTAGAATAACCAGTTTGAGAATCTTATCACAGGGAAGAGAACCAACCAGTTAATAACACTTTGCCAAGTAGTTGGGGCATTAGAAACACCCAAGCGGACCAAGCACTTTCTCCAAACTTCTGCAGAGTAAACACATTCGAAAAACAAATGGTCTCTGGACTCTTGGAGTAAGCCACAAAGCAAGCAAGTACATTTAACATCAAGACCCCAAGATAGGAGCCTGTCCATGGTAGGATTACGGTTTAACATGAAGAGCCACGAAGTAATGGCTTGTTTAGAAACCGATGCAGCATGCCACACCAAAGACGTCCAAGTAGAGGGTTGTCTCCTCTCCCTTGTGTAATTCCAAATCTCCTTAGAGATAAATTTATCTCTCTGAACTCCATTAACTTTCCAGAGAATCTTATCATTTCTTTGTCCCAGAGATAAAGTGGAGATGAATATATGAAGCTGAAGTTGCCTTTCCGATCGGGGGTGAGGCAAAATCCAACTACCATTTACTAAGCAATCACACACAAGAGAATCAATAGAGATCCCAAGATCCATAGGACCCGAAATACCCAAGTATTGAATCAAAGGACCGAAAGGAGTCCACGGATCCCACCAGAAATAAGTTTCACCGCCATTATTAATCTCATAGTAAACCAGAGTTTGAGCAATTGGGCGTAAGTTGACAAGCTCCTATCTTGGGGTTTGAGCAATTGGGGGTAAACATTTTAGCTAACCATATCTTTTGATTGACTCGTACCATTATGGCTGGTTACAGACGAGACTAAAAGTAAAAATGAACCCTATCAAAACATTCAAACTCATTTCAATTTTTAGGTCAGTTTTCTTTATTCAATTTAGATCATCCAGGGTCAATACTTATGTGAACGGAAAAACAAAAACACATGTTACTCTTATATAAAGAAGCAATTCACATTGAATAGTAAACATTAGAATTTTTTTTTATCTGAGATTCAATCAGAAAATCAATTTTCTAATGAAAAAATATAAATCAACTATGATATTTTTCATTTCTCTAAAATTGGTCTAGTCAAATATACATTATACCCTTTCTGTATTTCAAAGAAAGAATTTCTAGATTTAATTTTTGTGAAACAAAAATATATTTGTTTAAAAAAAATTCTATATTTCTAAAATAATTTAGTAATTAATGTTACTAAATCGTATATTTTAAAAAATATTAATTAAAATATTTAAAATGATTAAACATCATAAATCGATAGTATTAGAAAGTGTATAATAAATTAAATTATAAAAATTTCTTGTATTTTTAACATGCGTAAATAATCTAGAAAATTATTTTCTTAAAAATGAATGAAGTATATTATTTGGAATATAATAAAGCGGACAACTCTAACGACATGAAATAAATGGGATGAGCCTTCGACCACCACCACCTCACCTTTATTCCATGTTCTAATTATTCAAAAAATTATTAAAGTATAAAATTTTACTTTTATTATTTTGGTACATTTACTATCTGACTCCCTACAACAAAAAAAAGAAGGTACATGAACAGAGATGGTCCACTATAAATTTTAATTGATTGCAACAGAAGGTACTATTTAACCGAGTCAACTTTGGCAGCTGACTGGAAAATTTCTACCTACTAAATTAGTAAATACATTCATGAGAAGTAAATAAATTGATGCAAGTTTTTTTGGTCCAAAACTTAATATTCGGGGTAAATTGTAAACATGACAATTTTCTAAATAGATTATTTTCAAGTTTTGATCACAAAAATAAATCACAAAATGAAAATGATCAAAATATTTCATTTAATAGGTAAAAGAACTCTAATACCCTAGATATAAAAAAAAAAAAATTTAAAAAAATAATTTATTTGTAGTTTTAGATTATATGTTTTCAAATTCGAATTTTCTTATAAAATTTTTTTTTAGAAAAATTCGATTTTTTAAAAAAAAATTTCAAATTTTATTTTTGTAATTCGAAAATACCTTTTGAATCTATTTTTGAAATTTTTATTTTCAAATTTTAATATTTATTTTTTATTTTATAAAATTTTTAATTCTAAACTTAAATCTCCACCCTTTAACTCTAAACCTTAAGGTTTGAATTAGTTAACCTAAGGGTATAATCATATATTTACCTTTTTGATGAAACATTTTGGTCATTTTGACTCTTTAAAATTTATATATGTGACAGAAACTTTATAGTGCTATCATAAAGTATTTTCCTTGTAAATAATGTTTTGTACCTTTGCAAATCCGAATTTTCCATAGCGGCATTACTAAAAATATGTACATAACAAAAAAATTTAAAATTCATGGTGGACAATTACTTTTCTACACACAGCATAGCCTCACCATTGAATATAGATTGTTAGATACTTTTATTTTTCTAATAAATAAATGTTTTTAAAATACATTTATATGTTTCTACTGTATTTTATTAATTAATTATGATAAATTTCAAATATATGTTTACGAATTAATATTGGTTTTAAATTATGAGAAATAGCCAATCATAAAAATTATGTATTTGTGTCAAATGTTAATATATTTTTAAAATATGTGTGAGAATATCAAATAAATGCATTTTTAGAAATAGGAGTATGTTGTAAGACCAGTAAATAATGCACTATGCACTTTTAGTTATGCATGCGTTTGAGTGTTGGTTACCAAGTTATTAACGCAGTTCATTAGGCGATGTGTTTAGTCCTGCCCTACTTGTCCCGGCCATTAAAAGGCTGGTGGATTAGTGTCGTCCATGGTTCGTCCCGGGGAACGATTCGAGCTTTGTTGATAATTTGTATTCGTTAACTGCAGCATATATTGGTTACGTAGAAAACAAAAATCGTACGTTAGAAGCATTGCTTTGTCAACCACAATATCAGCATAATCAAATGCTTTTAGATTTTACGCTTAATTTTATTTGGCAGATTTTTTTCCCACATATACACTCCTCTTTCTTTACAAAATACACTCCTCTATGTTTTTGGAGGATATAAACGTCATCATAAAGTTCCTTAAAATGTCTTCTATTAGTCTACAAATTTTGTCTGAAACACAAACTTTTGAAATTTAGTTATGTATACGAAAGGAATATTTTTAAAGTATATTACTATCAAATTGTGTGTTCTGCGTAGTTTAGTGGTAAAAGAATATATGCAATAATAACTTTTTGTAACGCAAACTTTAAAGTGTAAACCAATGATGATGGGGCAATAAAATCAAAGATTAGTCTATGCTAATATTGTGCTTGTGGAGACAATGAAGTATCAAAGAGGGTCCATATTTATTCAAATCAGACGTTACTTTCTGCTAATCCCAATTTGATTTGCAATGAGGATTTCCCGGTCTCTCTAATTTAATTACGAAAAGGAAAAAGGAAAAGAAAAAGGCACGAAATTAATGAAGACAAAGAGAGCTATATAATCGCAGACCCCATGATGCTTTGTCAGCCATTAATCTTAAATTTATAGTCTAATCACTACTTTTAATCATTAACTGCTGCCTGCTGGTATGAGTTTCTACAATATTCAGTTTTAAGTTACAACTTTTACCTTGAAAGCTAAATCTCAATTATCAAGACACGTTCATGTGTCTATAGTTATTGTCGTGCGGGTTTAGTATTACCCAAATCTTGAATTAGGTGTGCCCTCAAAGACTCAAAATGTTCCTCAGTAGTTTTTTTTCTCACTAGTAGTAATGTAGTATGTTTATCACCTCGAAATGCCGACTATCAAAAGAAAATCCGCCAGTTCATCAGAGGAAGAAAAATAATAGATCATTTCACTCTTTTTTTATCAATAACAATAGTGATCTTGAACTCGATTTACTGAATTCAGAATCCAATGTTCTGACAACATATCATAGGGGGAATTAGGAAGGGCTTCACTATCACACCGACATGGATCACGATTATATGTTATTTTTTTTGGAATTTGATAGAGTTCTATATATTTTAAAAATATTTTACCATGTAATAATACAAAAGTTTAAAATTATACCGCGAGTACAACACATGGTATCACCTAGTATTATAGATAAGACATACTATGATTGAAGAATCTCTTAAGGAAACCATACATAAACTTTGGTCTTAAGATACCCAAGCTATACAAACAGTATCATTGTGATACTTCCAAACAAATCATTAGGAACCTATAATGAAACTTCTTTTGACCCATAATTGTTTTATATTTGAAGACAGTTTTAATAGATATTGGTAACGAATCATTACTATATAAAACAACAATCCGAGAAACAACGGACTTGGAAAGCATATCCATTATATGGAAGTATACCCTTCTTTACGATGAACATATGGGAGTATACTTTCAACTCTCATACCTATATTAACAATAGTTTTTCTCAATTATACATGTTTACTTTTAAATTATTCTATTTTTGTTTCTATTTTTGCTTTCAGAGTTTGCTATATATCGTCCGTTCCGTCATGTCACATTGCTCAAATTTGAGTGGGACAGATGCATGTGTGCTTATTTACTATCGCCACATTAAGTACCAATCGCCAGAATCTATCGGTATTGCTAATAAGTTATTATTTGCCTTTGATTTTTTTTTTTTTTTTTTTTTTTTTTTTTTGTTCAAACCTTCATTCATTCATTTAAGCAACTAAAGTTCATCAGTACTAGCAATCTCAGAGAGACTGTTAGAGAGCTGAAACAAAGCATTTTTTGCCTTTGATGTGAAACAATTTTTGTGGGACGCCACAATGTAAAATTACATTCTACAATTTTCTGAAAACTTTTCTCTATCCTAATATATATATATATATATATATATATTGACTGCAAAAACAAAAACTCTCAGACGTTGCGGAAAACAGTATAAATCAGGTTTGAACACTAGGTGACAAATCTCATGCAAAATAATAAACATGATGAGAAAATTCGATACTATGCCTTATGAAACGATGCAACGTTCAGTATAACAAGAACATGAGATTCGATCAAAAGTCTGAAAAACGCTGTTTCTTCTATGCCGGAGAACAGTGATCCATGAATAAAAAGAGTTTACATATATTTTCTAATGAAGCAGAATATAAAACTATGGTTTTCACAAATAAAATGAGAGTAAAAATCTAAGCGTAATTGGGGGATATGTGGTGTATAGAGTTTTCATTGCTACAAGCCTACAAGTGTCTTATGCCCCGGTCCAGACTAACCGATTGATGACCGGGTTTATTTGGTACCTGATAAACCGAAGTCTAACCTAACAACGGGATTCCAAATGGGTCAGCCTAAGACATGCCAGATTATGTAGTAAATATATAATAGCTATAACCGTAAGAAATGCATGCCAAAATAGGAGGCTGCTGGCTGGTGATCAAGATTTTTTCAAATGTCACAATTGGGGTTAGACCATATCTTTCCAAATCTTCGCTCTGTGTTCATGTTCGCATGTTAATGAAATGATCTAGCATTCATATCGTATTTTAATAGACTGTTCGTGACATGGTCTTGCATGTTTTCTTAATTCTTTGTATGCTTGAACTTTCTTTTATTTATTGTGTTACCTGCATAGAAAAGGAAACATCTTTCATATGTTCAACGATTGAACGAGGGATATATTTTCATTCAGTTTCGGACTTGCCAAAGAAGAAGAAAAGTAAGCACCTTACGACATTACGTACACAAAGATAAAAGAAGAAAAGTATAACTAAATAACTTAACCAAAAAATCAGAAAAAGCATTCTAGCCGTTCATTGAGAGACTCATCTTTACAATCGATTAGAATACAAAATTTACTCTTTTAACGCCACATCTAACCGTTGGTAATATTTTAATCCTAATCTTTCCACTAATCAAACAAAAAACGAAACTAAACAAAGCTTCGTTTACCTCTCATCTTCTTCGCGTCTAATTAAAGCAGCCGTTACTTGTTCACCGTCAACTCATGGGCACCAATACGTTATCACCGTTAACGTTTCCCTCAATCTGAACGTTACCTTCTCCGTCACCACCAGCCGCATCTTGCTCCACCGGAGCACAATCCATCTTATGCCGGAGTTTCCAATCAAGAGCTTGACACGCGCGTGAACAGTAATTCACAACGCCGCAAACAGAACACCTCCTAAACTCATGCTTCCTCGTCTCCGGCCGTCCACATCCGCCGTGAGAACACAACCTCAACCCATCTCCGGGAGCATCTCCGCCGCGCACGGCGAACCAATCCGCTAAAAACCGGTTCGCCGGATGTATCTCCGGCGCCGGGACATTACATCCGAAATCACTCAGCAACGGACAACCACGGATTTGGTTAGTGACTTGAGGCTGCGACAGAGTGAGCCACGAGCAAGCTTCGTTCCCGGAGGATAAGACGGCGGCGAGCTCACGAGCGTTGGCTTGAACGAGGAATCTCCGACCTTCGGAGACGTTCTGCGGAACACCGTAACCGTCTTGGAGACAGTGACCGAGCTCGCGCAGCGCGTCGACGTGTCCCAAGAAAGCCGCACGCGCGCACAAAGCCACGCCGGCTCGAAGATCCTTGTCGTTCTTGGAGCCGCCGCTTCCGTTGAACTGAATCACGGCTAAAGAGTATAAAGCAGGCGCGTAGGAGCTAATCGCGGCTTTAGCCATCAGCGACGCGCCGTTTCCTCTGTTTTGCAGACAGTAAAACCGAATCTGTACCAAAAGTAGAAAACAAGACAAAACGTTAAACCAACAAATAAAAAAAACGTTTTAACTTTTAAGTAAAATTAAAAAGATTTAATTTTCAAACTAACCATGCCGAGAGTGTAGCAAGCTTCGAGGCTTCCGGCGTCGACGCAGCGTTTGAGAAACCGGTGAGCATCTTCCGACCAATTCTGCGCCTTTACGGCAATCGCTTTCCGAGACAATCTCGACAGAACAAGAGGACTCGTAGCTAAACTCTTTAATCTCTTACATCTGTTACACAAAACCAGTTATCATTTAGACAAAACAGAGCTTTGCCCGAAAAATAAAAATATTAACCGGAAAGCTTACGTCATTAAAACGTTGATGAAATCAGCAGGGCATCGAGATGTAGAAGCAAGTCTGCGAAGGATAGAAACAACAAGATCGTCTGGGATTGTATCTAACAAATCTGGTCCGGCTTTAGATACCGGGGACGAAAGACATCTTCGTCGTTTCTTTCCCGGCGTAAAGACGCCGTCTCCAGCATCGGCGGAGTAAAAAGCTCTTTTGGTTTTTTTTACGGGCAACATAATCTTCTTTCTGTGTGTGTCTGAAGGATTACAAATCTCTCTCTCTCTATCTAACGCTTCTGGTCCCCTTATCTCTCTATCTCATTTTCGTTTATCTCTTGAGGCTTATAAATATACAAAGTGGTTGAGTTGTATCTCTCTTCTCCATGCGGTACATACGTATGCGAGTGTTTTTAATGACTATTTTGCCCTTGTACTTTTGTTGTATTACCCGGTCAAAACGTCGTTGACCCAGCTTTCTGCTTTTTTTTTTTCTGTAGGTTGAAAATCCCTCTCGCACGAATATTTATTGTCGATGGAGAAACAGAAAAAGAAGAAACTTGCGGAGAGAAGCAAGAATGGATCTTTAAATTTATAATCCGTTTTCGTGAAACGGTTTAGGGGATGACGATTAAAATGAACAAAAAAAATAATTAGAGAAACTAACTCCGGAAAAAAAGACCAAAAAAAAAATAACCCCGATTTATTATTTCCACCGTGGAAAATGCTTATTTACTCGCGAAACTCAGCGCGTGTAACGAAGTTCTCAGGTAGGGGAGGGTGGAATTCGCGTGAGGGGAAGAGCGAGTGGGGATTTGGGGTAACAGGCAGAAGCAGAACTTATGAATAGACGGAGCGGAGAGAGGTCAAACGTAAAGAATCAGCCAATGAATGAATTTTTACAACGGTTACTTACTTCTTTTTATCTTTTCTTTTTTCCTTTTGCAGTTTCTCCGTCACGACGTTACTTTTCCCGTTGTTATTTATATTTCTCGAAAAATATATTTATAACATATTTTATAATATTTTTTTATAACGTGATTTATTAAGACATCACATTTATAAAAAAAAAATTACATAGACATTCGAGAACGTTATAAATTATAACATGACTAATATTAACTTAAATGAACATATGAATAGATGTCAAGACGTTATTAATTATAACATGACTTATAAGTTGATCACTAAACTAAACTAACTAATCTAATATATGTGAAATATTTTTAAATTTTAAAAATAAAATAAAAATCTAAAAGTTGACATCATTTTTTAAAAATCTTCAGTAGAA
The DNA here is from genome assembly GCF_000309985.2 of Brassica rapa. Taxonomy (NCBI): domain Eukaryota; kingdom Viridiplantae; phylum Streptophyta; class Magnoliopsida; order Brassicales; family Brassicaceae; genus Brassica; species Brassica rapa. The sequence continues at coordinate 23,570,504 of NC_024801.2, read as the reverse complement.
TATGTTTTAATATTTACTATATATTCTACCAAATTTTTAATAGAGTAATTGTTTCTGATGATCACCATATTGAAAATTTTCAGAAAGACCAAATTTATTGGAACACTACGGTTTTGTCTTGTTAATTTTTTTTATCCATGCGCATATTAATTATTTGACAACCAATAAAAAAGGGTAAAGATTAGCAATAGCGTGCTGCTACTTTTAATGTCATCGTCTCCTACGGTTTTTCTTTACCTTTTTCTAACTTATTTTAATTGTTTTATCATCGTCTCCTACGGTTTTTGTTTACCTTTTTTGCTAACTTACTTTAATTGTTTTATTATCGTTTACAATTTTAGAAACACCAGTTTGTGCTTATTTACCAGATTATAAGTTTATTACAAGAAAAGTTCGATGATTCGTATACCTTGTAGAATGTCTAATAATCATGAAAGCATACAAGATTTGACATTAGTTTGTGCACAAATAGGATACGTCTCAAATTATATTAAATTTATATACCTATTAGACTACCAGTTGATCTTCAGACCTCGCTACTAGATTCCTCCTCTATCAAAATTTACACATACTTTTTTCGTCCATCTACACATATCCAAAAGCTTTAGTTGTTAGTTACTTCTCTTGAAGGAAAGAGGAAGCGCATATTTTAATAATAATACTTATCTTCAATTTCTCCTTTAGTCGCAATGAGATGTTATCATGTATAATTTATATAGCAAATGAACAAAATGAAATAAAACCCCTTGTAACCGAAAATCTATATATATATATATATATATATATATATATATATATATGTCATTCAAATGAGAAGTATATGGAGAAAAAGGAATGTATGGAAACATTTTTTCCCATGAATGAATGCATGGAAACTTGGTGACATGCCTTCAAGTCTTCAACATCTTTCCTCTCCACTATTGTATCCTCAGAGCACTATTTACATATAAATGTACTAATTTTCACTTTTACAACTTTAATCTTTATAATTATATTTCATTTACATATTCATATTATATATATTATTATTAAATAAACTATGTAAATATTTTAAACTAAAATTAGAATTATTAATGTACAATAATATCATTTAAAATAAGAATATTTATTTCACACAACTATAATAATATTTTTTTTTGATAAACCCTATCGACTCATCTGGTCGGTTCTGGGAAGAACGCACTTAGTGCTACAGAATAGACTAGACAGAAAGCGTACCACACCGTCTGACCCAAATTTGGAATACCTTCTGATTAATGTCAGGAGGTGAACCGATCATCTGTTACGGTTCACCATGTAAATCATTTGGGCCGAAGTCCAAAATGACAAAGTGGTAATAATTTAGTTTTTATAAGAAATCGAACCAAAACTAATGTGGACATACATCAAACCCCAAACAATTGTCACTAGATTACCGCCACTTAATTTCAATAATAATATATTGACTAATATAACACAAATTATTAATTACAATAACACCAATTAAGATATTACATGAAAATAAAGATAACAAAAACATATGATATTACACAAATTAAAATTCATGTAATGATATTAATAATCAGGTATATTTTTAGAGTGTATATATTATGAATTTTTAAAAGTGTAATGCTTATATTTAAGTACTATGATAATTGTGAACTAAATATAAAATACAAAAGTTAAAAAACATATTTGAGGGTTACCATTAGAATAATCCATCGTTAAAACTTTATTTGAGAATTCTAACAAAAAAACAACCCTAACTCAATACATATATGCATGCACTGGTGCGTAATTTTAATTTCCGGAGCTTATGATGAACTTATTAAGAGAAAAATATATGTATTTAAAAAAAATATATATATATATATATGTATTTAGTGTTGTTTTTTTTTTAGAATCCTCAAAATAAAGGTTTGACGATGGATTATTCTAATGGTAACTCTCAAATTTTTTTAACTTTTGTATTTTGTATTCTGTTCACAATTATCAAAACTTAAATATATATTGAGTTAGGGTTGTTATTAATATAGTTACCTTAAAGCTAAAGAAACAAAATCTAGCGACCTTAAATAGCAAGATACTTAAATTAGTGGTTACCAAATTAGCTAATCTGTATGTTGCCCTAACCCACACGCAACCTACGTTTTCTGTTTCAACATGCGTGGTCTCATGCACAAAGTGCATGGCTTTGTATCTAGTTTATAGGCCTAATGATATGCTACATCACAATTTCTTAGTAGTTTCAGCTGACATCTTGTACAAAACGGTACGATTTTGATGGATGCAATTCTTCAAATTAGATGATGACCTTAAGATAGGGGGAAAATATAGTATTTTCAACCTTGAGACCATCTCCAATGGCTTACTCTATTTTTTACTTTAAAATAGAGTAACTCTATAATAGAGTTTGAGTTTGCTCCAATGGTACTCTATTTTAGAGTAGAAAATAGAGTGATGAACAAAGAAAAAACAAATTACTCTATATTTGGAGTAAACTTATTTTTTACTCTATTATAGAGTGAGAAATAGAGTACCATTGGAGCATTTTTTACTCTAAACTCTATTTTAGAGTGAAAAATAGAGTGGGGTTGGAGATGCTCTCAATCTAATATTTTTATCACAAAAAACACTCAACTTTTTCCGGCTAATCTTAGTTTTATTAATCATTGTCAACAATTACATAGTTTAGTAAGAAGGATAGATATATATGATACACCCTTAATAGATTATTACAAATAAGGGAAACTTAGCTAATGTGTCAGCACAAGAATTAGCTTCGCCATAGCAGTGGTGAAATAGACACCTTTCACAAACATTCTCTAACACCTTTCAAAAACGCTTTTGCTTACTTGTTCATCAAATAAAAAAGTAACGGAAATTTTCATTTACAGGTAAAAACTGATGATGTATCATTTTCTAACAAAACAAATAAAAAATTACTAAAAGAAATAAAATCAGAAAATAAATAATTCTTAAAAATTTGTAATTTCTTTAAAGAAAAAAAAACAAAAAAAACAAATAATTATTATAAATTGTCTAAGAAAATCATTAAATCAAATTAAGTATAATTGTCAAACTTATAATACTCAAAACGAAAAAATTCAAAACCTAATGATTTATAAAATTCAAGTAATATTTTATTATAAATATAAAACTTGTTATTACTTGACTTTTTTGAAAATTAAAATTTCCTAAGGTTTGAATTTTTATTTTTAAGTATTATTATAAGTTACTTTTTTAGAATTGTCTAAAATTAAAAAAATGAATAAAAATAATTTTATTTGAATTGTTTTAAAAATTCAGTAATTGTTTTTAAAAAAATTGAAAATTTTAAAACAATTCAAGTAAAATTTGTAAACTTATAGTAATCAAAAAGAAAAATTCAAACCTTAAATTATTTAAAATTTTATAAAAATTCAAGTAATAATTTATTATAAATTAAAAAATTGTTATTACTTGAATATTTTTTAAAAATTAAAATTTCTCAAGATTTGAATTTTTCTTTTTGAGTATTATAAGTTCAACACATTTACTTGATTTTCTTTAAACAATTTTTTTTTATTTCAGACAGTCATAAAAATTAGTTTGTATATTTTTTGTTTTAAATACATTTTCTTAAAAAATATAATTTTTTTAAGCATTATTTATTTTTCTAATTTTTATTTAATTTCTAGTTTTATATATTATATATATTTTTAAATTTTTGTGACACATCATCATTTTATACCTGCAAATCAATAGTTCTAGTCACCTTTTTAACTTGATTATTAAGTAAGCCAAATTGAGTGTTTTTATAAAGATATAAGATTGAAGGCTTAAAATGTTAGTGAATGCCACTTTGAAAATAATTTATGCGATACTCTGGTAGGATTAGTCATGTAAAAAGAAGAGAGGGCCAACACGTAGCATTGGCCCATATAGAGTAAAGGCGTCCCATGCTCCATAACCACTCTCGCCGCCGTATCACATGCCGTTGCTTCGCTCTGTCACCTAATTCTCACGGTTACGTCGCTTTGATTGTTGGTGTGACCACCACGTGATTCTAACAACTTCAAGCTAGCTACTCATATTTTTTTTTGTAAAAGATAAATTATACGATACAATGAAGTAAACTAGTTTTTACTAATCCAATCCAATTTGATTTTTTTTCTAAGAAAGATAATTTATCAAATACATATACCAATTTACAAATGTCTCTATGTATCATACTATATAACCAAAACGTATAATATTTTATGTCTTTCCTTACAGAACGTATAGATTTTCAAGTTTTCATTTCGGTTGCAACTTTGTTGTACATCATCTTTGATATCCATTACTATATTTTAATAATTATAAATTCAAACATACCAAATTTGCTAGGTACTCAATTTGCTAAATAAAATTGAAGGTAGGACCCTGAGAATTCCAGTCGTTCACTCTACTGAACAAAGAACGAATCAGCTAAAGAGGGAAAGCTGTTAGGAGGCGGGCCCCACTTTTTGCTGGGAAGTTTGTAGACAGATTTTGTTGTTCCCTCCCTGTGGTGCACGTCTCTCTCCTCCTTTTGCCACGTCTCTGATCTTTGGATTCCCTTTTACTTTTATGAAGTGGGAAGAAAATACGATTTATAGGATATAATCGCATGATTTTTCCTTGACTAAAACATAGACAGAAGTGTCAAATTACAACTATAAAGGTATATTCACAAAATGACCATACATTCAAAAATATTTAAAAAGATTCAGATACTTTTTAGGGCTTATTTGTGATATAACCAAAAAAAGTAAAATTAGTTTTGTAAAAAGAAGATAGAGAGAGAGGAAGAAAAAAAGAAAAATAAAATGTGATTTTGGTTAACTTATAAATTAATAATGTTGAGGATACACAAAAATTATATTTTTTTTATTAATTTATCGATATACTAATTAAACCAAAAACTTAATTTGAAACTATAAAATTATATTATTTTATAGAACTTTTTAGTGTATATTAAAGAGGTTATACTGTATACTGAATTATGAGTTTTTGTTTGGGTTATATTACATAATTTCCACACTTTTTATTCCACGTTTAAACCGTAATTCAATTTTAATTAGTAAACACGTGGAATAGTACGGCGTTGGGAGATCGGATCATACGTGGACAATGTGTATGTTGTCTCTTGTTACTTGTTAGAAAAAGGAGGAAATGAATATGGTCACAACCCTCTTTCTTAAAGAAAATACGATCCTTCAAGCGATCGAATGTGAAAGGAGTTAGTGGAGCAGGCGAGTAACAAAGGCGCACACGTGTGTCTAAAATACGTAAAAGGCAAGTACGTGTCCTTCTTATAACCAGATTTATTTGTACGCACGTAATGTTTGTCTCTGACCGTATATACACCGTATATATACGAAAAAGAAGATGGATCGTGTTGTTAGGAACAAACCCTAATTAAATATATTGTACCTTTCTGAGATATAGGCCATGCATGCAAAAGGTAAAGAGTACGTAAGAGTTATAACCAACAATTCTCTGAAAATATTTTTTTAATGCAGATATCATAACAACTTTTGGGAAGAAAACAAGTAAAGCAACCTCACGCGATAGCATAAGACTCATCTCTAAACAATAAATATTTTAGTTTCAAAGTTAGCCCCGCGAAAATGTGCAATTCAATTAACTTAGAACGTCGCCAATCTATCCTCATACTTGGCGTAAAATGATGAGATTTTAATTAATGAGCTTCCTTATTGGTAACGGGACAGGTTTACGATATATGAAATGTTAGTTAAGTATTATATATCTGGTTTGTCAAAAATAGTAATAGCTTAGTTTAGCAGAAACAAAAATAGTAATATATAACTCAAAAATGGGATATGCTAAAGCCTAATTAGAATGAGGGGAGAGAGAGATATGTTGTTTCTTGACGCATCCGGAGTCTAGTCAAAGCTGGCCTCGTATTTGCAGTGACGTGTACTAAGGAATGCCACGCACGTGACATGTATTGTTATGTTGCGTTGATACGTTGAGTAGTGTTAAGAGTTGAAGTCATTTGGTTTAACTTTTAATAATAATCTGAGAGAATGTTAAACCTATAAAATATACATGAATCTCTTATTCTATTTCCTATTTTGTAATATTCCATTGTTAGCTACAAGATAATCAAGCTTTTCTGACATTGCCAAGCGTAAAGATCGTCGGTTAAAGTGTCTCCAAACAATTTAAGGGGGCTGTACTAATCAATTGAGATTTAAAACGATTTGTATTAAAATAAAAATTTACTATTACTCAATCATGAACTTTTAATCAAGTATCATTAAACTTGTTATTTGATAAATTTGAAATCTATTAGTTATTAAAAAATTTTAAGTTGTGAATTCTATTAGAGCATCAATATCCACAGTTCTTAGAACGGAGTTTTTAGGAGAATATTAAAAAATTATTTTTTCAACTTTTTAGTTAAAAATTAAGAAACAATTTCTTATATTCTTCTAAGAACTCCGTCCTATGAAACCGTGGATAATGATGCTCTTAGTTTCTAGTCATCTTAAAATATTTTGGTAGAAGTTTTTAGTTAAAATTGGAAATCCAATCTACATAGTTTTATATAAGATTCTAAAATGGTTTAACAAAAACCACAATACATTTTCATTTCACCTAAAATCATCAAAAATTTTACACTCCCCTAAATTTGTAATAATATTTTTAGATTTCAATAGATACTAATTTTTTTAGAATTTAAATAGTACAATTTAAATTTGAGGTTTGACTAGTTACCTTTTAAATATTTATTGGATTTACATTTCCATTCATACAACTATATATTACACAAATAACTAACTAAATATTTTTGTTTCTTTTTAGTCATTTTATTTATATCTCGTAGATATTTTAAATATACCTTATTAATGCAACTATTACAAATCAAATGAAATAAGCATCTTTAAATTTAATTAATATAAAACAGTAATATAGCAGATTTATACCTTCTAAGACTTCATTAACCATAAAAAGAATTCATCTTTAAAACTAAGATATTTATGGGAATGCTTTTAGCTAGATGTTATAGCTGCTTTCCAGAAGAGTTTGCAGCTTCGACGTCGTTAGAGATGTATTGGCTTCAGCCTAACATATCTCTCTTTATTACTCATATATATATTCATACGTTTTGGTAAAAACATTAGTGTAATGCATAATGTTGTTATGTTATGTAACAGTGTTAGGTTTATAGGTTATTGCCTAAGCATTAGCTTCAGTTAACTAATGACAAATATATATCCTAACTATATATCGGAGAACGATAACAACTTCGACGTCTTTGATGCAAACAACTATTGTGCGCAACGAAATAATGGTTGATAAGGGCAATACAATGTGAAATCGTAATGCAAACATTTCAACTGTCACGTGATTTGCTGCTTCAGAAATGGACCAGAACGGCAGACCTTTGGTCCTTTTCTTGTCGCATCACGTGACTTGTTTCATTATTAATTTCCATAGGTTCCCTTGCTACTGGCTGTACATTTTAGTTTTCATTTATTTTGTGATTAGTCTATTCTTAACTTTTGTTTGCAATATTTTCGTGTCTTTAATATTCATCGACCATAAAAAAAGATACTGCTCTAAAATACAATCAGATTAGTCATTGACACAACAAATAAATGAAAATTATGTTTATATTTATTAAAAATATAAAGAATACGTAGAAACTAACTAACTAGTAAGTTTTAGCAAACATATCATTTTACCGAAAGTCAAAGAAATGTTACTAGATAATAGATATAAGTATGGTTTTGGAATACGGTATGGGAACATCAATGCACAAATTGGTCTTCTTCACGGCCAAGCCATACCGACTTGTGAATGCCGACTAGGAGACACCAAACCGATAATCGCCATCAACATTATTGTAGTCTTGGCTCTCGTGTTCTTACTGTAAATCGCTTGGTTATTGTCAATTGATTATGTTTATTACTTGCACCTAATCCATTAGTTTGCATAAAAGTTGTAGGTTTAATTTTTCAAAAAAAAAAGTTTTAGGGTTTAAGCAATCGTGATATCAACAATAATATTATATATATATATTGTTGTTTAATATGTATAAAGTGTATCACAATATCATATATATATATAAGCATTCTAACTAAGTTATAGAAAATAAGAAGTATCAGAGATCTGATCATATAGTAACAAAAGTTAAATACACTTTGAAGCATATGTAAACAAAGTTAATAATTTCGTTTTATCTTTTTAACGTGTCTACTACCCAGGAGAGGAAATGTACAGGGGGGGGGGGGGGGGGGGGGGGGGTAACGTACGGTAGAGGGGAAGATAGGATTTGATTAAAACAGAAGAAGTTGGTGGTACCACATATCTTTATATGAAATAAGTATCCTTATTGACCTGTAGTTCAATCAAGTAAGCTAAGGGTTAATGTATTTTATATATACAACTAAGTTTTGTTTTTCAGAGAGGCAATAGTGAGACATTTGTTCCTGGAAGATGAAGTATCCCACACATGCAGTAACCTACGTGCAAATCTATGCACCGTATTTAATAAAATATATATGTGTGTCAGTGTGTGTGTATAGATGTACCGTGTGCATTATTAGTTAATAACTTAATATTAGGTACAAATCCAAAGAATCGATATCGCGCATGCATTAGCTTCTTTTTATATTACTTTTTGGGTATATACTGATTAAGTAAATTGAAATATCTTTGCGCAGAAGGAATATCAGAAGCGTGATTCTTGAATTTGCCAAAATGCAAAGTTCAGCTGATTTATAATGTTCTTTTGTGAAATGATACAAACTAAATACTTTGCATTACTTTAAGTGCGGTTGGTTTAACTCATGGGTTTTAACCATTAGAGGAGTGTTGTTAATATTTTCATGATCTGCTATAAATATTATTATCACTCCAAATATTATCATATCATTTGTGCTTTTGTTCAAAATGTAATCAAATTAACAGGCTTCCGGAACTACATGATTATAAAAAAAACAAAAGCAAATTAAGTACGGAGTACTTATATACAATGGTATACTTCACTTAACATTAACATGCACATGCACCGCGGTTATAATTGATGTACGACATATTTTTTGTTTAAATTTTTCTCCCGCAGTAACTTGAGGAACGATATATTTTTTCAGAAGGTCAAAAGAGAAGTAGAACTTATATACTTGTTTATGGGTAACTATTTTTAAGAATTACGGATTGTCAAACACAGAAACACGTATGAATAATTCCTGGCATAACGTAGAAATGGGAATTTCAAGCCAACCCTAATTTGATTTAAACATGAATGAGGGCAAACGTGGGGATATGTGAAAATTTAGCGTAACGAACCATAATCATTAATGGGGTTAAGAGGAAGGAAACCAGATACATAACTTAACGTTGTGGCCATCTCTCTAATAATATAAATTGACAATTATATTAAGGTGCAAAACGTCATTTAAATATATATGAAATAATGACTACAATCCGGAACCAGCTTGTATGGTCTGGTGTCATCAAATGGTTATTAATTTGAATAATAAAGTAAGTGTTGGTCCCATGGATATATCCCAGCTGAAACATAAAAGAGAGAAGAGTGGTACAAAATGTGAGATATAGGTGAAGAGAGAAGGCGTGCTTCCTTCAATTTATGTTTGAGTAACATTTAAGCCATCCTAACATTCTCTGTTCATCATTTCTCTTTACTCTCTTTTCAATATATATATTTTATGTATTTACCCTTATTTGTACTTTTTAAATTAATAAATAAATAAATTAAAACTCCATTGAAATCCAACTTTAAATAAACTGGCTACTTGCTAAGGCCAAGTCCAACCACACGGTAAAACAGCAAAATAGTGCATTGATTTGATGTTTCCTCTCTCCAACCCAACGGTATATCAAACTGCATTTTAGTGTCATTTTCCTTTTTGCTACAGTGACACACCATATTTGGTGCAACACTGTAGCAGACGGCAAAAGTTTTTTTTTTGTTTTTTTTTTGTTAAAACTGTTTATTTATGTATTGTTTAATTATATTTGATTTGTATGATTAGTTTATAATTGAATGAATTTTTTTAAGTTATATCACCATTGTTTTGTTATATTTTAATTGTTATAAATATTAGGGTGTATAAAACAAATATAAAATTAAATTTTAAATACATAACAAGTTTAATTCAAACATTTGTAGTTGGAATATTATAATATTTAGATCTAGTATGTTATAATTTAACTTTTGCTTGTGTGTTTAATTAATTAATATAACAGTATGTATTAATAATAATGTTATTATATAATGTAAATACACTTAAATATAATTATTATTTTAGTTACAATTTTAATATTAGTTAATATATTTTAGTCATAAAACTATTAATATTTATCAAAATTATTAAAAATAAAAGAATTTGATTAATAATAAAATAATGAAGAATATTCCTTTTTAGTGTAACATTTGGTGTTGTGGTTGGAGACACAAAAACATTTAGTGCTAAAACTACACTAAAATAGTGTAATTTTGACACTAAAATGGTGTCATGGGTTGGAGATGCCCTAATAATACTGTTCTCTTTTCTTCTCTTTTCCTCTTTTTGTACAAATGTACAGAAGTTTCTTTTGGGTCAAAGTCAAATTTATGTACTTATTAACCCTTTCAGCAAAACCCGAAATTGCAGAGGTCTTGAGTGGATGAGGTTAAAGATGAAAGAAAAATGTACAGGCTTTTGTTTAATGGGTACAAATTTTCTGATTTAAAAAAAAAATGGAATCTTGATTTGAGTTTTCCACTCAAATATTATCTGGATATCGCAAACGAAGGGAAAATCAAAACCGAAATACAAGCTCAAACATATGGGAAAATAAAATGAATAAATTTGGAAATTAATTAGTGTTATCAAGTGAAATAAAATTTTCTAATTTGATTTATACCTCCAAAAACAGTAGGTCCATTACAATTCTAAATGGATACATATTTATCAATTTTGAAATGTCACTGTTATGTGTTATCTTTTACTTTTTTTACGCAAGAGAGAAGACAAAAGTAGTAGTTAAGGAAAGCTTGGGATAATAACATTGGGAGGAAACATGGTCACATGATCGACGAGAGGCTGAGAAATTGAAGACGTACGTCAACCGCAGGCATTAAGTAAAGTTAAAATTAGGGTTTTCACAAGAACGTGATCATAAAACCAAAGCTCCATAGAAGACTCTTAAACATTGCTTAATGCCTGCTACTTCTTGGACAACCTTTACGTGCATGATAAGTGAATAAACTTAACCTCCTTCTAAGTAATCCTCTAATTTTTTACTTTTCCAAAAAACGAAGGATTTAAGTTACAAAAAGACGAAGGATAATTCATTTTAAATTATGTGTATCAAATAATGTTTTTGCTGATGCTAAGGTGCTCGCTATCCAGTATTGAAAGTTATGCCAATGTTAAGAAAAATCCATAACTTATTCTGGGCGGTCAGAGTCCTCAACTCTGTAAAGTTTTCATAATAATTTGAGGACACTCGTTACTCGTTAGGAATGTTTATTCATGGAAGTAGGTCTGCTAATTTATGATATATTCACGAAATTTTCACTGGTTATGAACTGATTTGCCTTTTAAAGAGCTTGATGTAACATGTTCTAGATGGTGGTAACTTCTATGCACACTCCGCCAAATTGTACTCACTTACTAAAAGTAAAACCAGACAAAATTAAATAAATACTCTAAATTAATATATATCCCTAATAATCAAAGTTCGAATGTGGCACAGACCGTCGTCACTCGTTTCCGTTATAAATAAATTATTTCTTTTAACCTAAACTCATCAACCACTTGAAAAGTATTCTTATAAATATATACATTCGCGTCATATGAACCTACGACAAAATTTATTAATCATATCTTTGTAATGTCAGCTAAAACTACACTAAGCATATGTAGAGAGCCTTCACAGTTTCCCTTTCTTTTCAATATCTAGAAAATATTATTTATATTAAGTGTGTCCGGATAACTTAGTTATAATAGTGATAATAATCCGAATAACCAAAATTCATAATGCAGTAAGATCATTTTTAAGGTATTTTGAAACTCTTTTTCTTAAAGATAATTTATGAAAATTTGATGCAGGAACAGTAAACTGAAGAAAGATCTTTTGAAACTCATCTGTACGTATTCTCAGGGTGGTAAATTGATATTTTCGATATACCTTTATGGACATCATTACTCAGGCTGATATTTCACGAGACATTCGATTGATACTTGGCTATTTTGTTGGAACAGACACTCGAGACGTGAGCTTTTTCTTTTTATCTACTGGTGTTTGCACTTTTACGTAAGAGTATGCTAGTTTTTTTTTTGATCAAATAGTATGCTAAACATGTTTCTGTATTCGTAACTCAGCTTTTACGTGTCATAGTGATTTCAGTCACAATCGACGCATAATATACGTTGATGAGATGTCTAATCTGACTTTTACAATTTCGTTCTTGTTTACTCCCTTAAAAGCTTACTAGACGTATCAAATCCCACGCATGAGAGAAGGGATTAATCAAGTTGAGGTTGAGAGTGCCCTTTCATCTAACTTTAATCTACTCACTAATCTTGTTACGTTGATCCGAAATATAATATATTATCCATTTGTAGTCAGAAATCAGAGCAGATTGCATATGTAAATGACATATGCAGCCGCCGCCTTTTAATCTTTGGCCTTATGATTTGAGTTTGAAAGCGAGAGGCGTTAGAACAGTTAGGTTTACAAGTAATTGTTGCCCTAAATTTCATTAAAAAAATTCTATTTTTGTTCAAATTTTAATAATTCTACTTTTGACAAAAAAGAAAGGAAGATGGTCGGTATCTAATTTCGATCTAGATAATCGAAGACTGGTGATTTCATTTTCTACTAAATATATATTATATTTGCGTATATATTGTTCTTATGATAGAGACAATTCGTGTATTAAATTGGTTAATCTATCCATTTGTCTCTTTGTGAAAAAGTAAATGGCATGCTGAGTAGTCGGTAACCAGTTGCATGCTAAAATTAATATACTAATTACAAATGTCTTGATTTGTAATATTGTTTTGGGTTTCTTTACTATATAACCCTCCCAAACTGGTAAAATACGAAGTATATATTCGTGAGTATTATAAATCAATAGTGTGAACAAGTGAAAATTGCAAGAAGTTACCGAGTAGATTTACATGGTATTTTATGAACATGATCCATTTTATTAAGAAGAAACGCATACAATTGCCAGTCAAAATAAAATATTTACGATGTGTCCATCCGACTTTTTTTTGCAAATCAATCTACTGGTATATTAACTCTAATTTTTTTATGTCAACTAATCTAATTTTAGATTTAGTAACAAATGCAATAAAAACATATCAAGATGTTAATATAAATAACCAATGACCACTTATCCATTTATCATATATAATACATTTTGCATACATTTTGTTTTTGTAAATGCGCTTTTGCATATTTTTGTATAAATTTTACGTTTATATACTTTTATTTTGAAGTCAGTGAATTGTAACGAGTTCTTAACATCACATTGTTCAACTGAGCAATGAAAATTTAACCCGATACGATACCAATTTGTGTGTGTGTGTCTCTACCTCTACTCTCAAAATAATATATTATTACAAAACTGTGATGTCTGAGCATATGTATTTTTTCGATAATATGAGATGTAATTCCAACTACAAAAGGTTGGTTATGATTGAAGCCTATTCATCTTTAGTCAATAGTTTTTCTTAACTCTTAGTGATAACGACAGAAATTGCCAATCTATATACATATACGCAACCTGCCTTAGGAAATATTAAGTCCCGGTTCATTGTTCTTTTATATAATTTTTTGATTGCTTTTGTCGAATTTATTGCGGACATATCTATCTGTATCTACTTATTTTATTTGGAATTGACTAAACTATTATATTTTACGTCTATGCAAACTATTTTAATTGTTTTTATGAGATAAGAGTACGATTGTAGGAAGCTAGTTAAAAGAGATGCAAATGAAAAAAAAGTTTAAGAGATGATAAACAAAGACAAAAGCATAAGTCATAAATCCTCAAGGCAAGCATACTTCGACATCTAGCGTTTGCAAGTCTCACTCCAATCCGAGTCTTGAATCAAAAAATGCAACACTCTCATATGATCTGTTGGATAATTACCGAATTTTTGTTAACGCTTGTAATTCAACTAAACCAAAGTACTCTTACAATTCTGAACCGAATCGGCCAACAACATAAACCCAAAAATATATCGAATCTGATAGCAACATAAACTCAAAGAAACAGACACTAATAGGCATCTATAGATTAATCCCATACGAATGAGGGAAAGAGGTAACTTCAAAGACCCAAGAAGGATCATGCGATTGTGAGAGAACCAATACACAAATATTAATCTATCGATAATATTTTGGCAACAGTAAAATAGATAGGAAATATAAATGATTCACGATCAAATTTTAAGCTAAGATCTCAAAACAAACTCACACTGATTTTCTTTCTAGATAACTATGCTTACGGTGACGCAAGATTACATAAAATAGAGAAGGCGATGGGGACAAACAAAGAACGAAGACTAAAAATTGTGATTAAACGTAAGACTTAGAACACACAACCAAAAATTCAGGCCATAACATGATTACAGCCCAAGTGGTAATCCAACTATTTCCTCGAACGATGACACTGAGCTATAAAGCCCAAGAAAATGGTGTTTTTTATTACTAAAGAAAATGGTGTTTTAACTTTTAAGACGTCACATTGACAAAAAAAAACTTTTAAGACGTCAAAGTAATATTAAAAGAGTATTAATTGGTTTAGTTAATTTTTAATTAAAATAATTTTAAAAGAGTATTTGAAAGAAACTATTTATCATAGTTGACATTATGAATAAAATACTCTATAAGATAGTGTTTATGACAAATTTATAATTAAAATAAAACTCTAATGATAAAAAAAAATTATTTAGAGCTGTATATATATGAAATGGTATTTTTAGTACTTCTTTTATGAATGGATTACATGATTAATGATATTAATGAATGGGCTAGGAATAAGGTAGTTGACCCTTTTGAATATGATTTTAAAATAATATAGAGAATCAACACAATAATTAGGCTTGGTTCTCTCCATAGCATGACACTTCAGCTTTCAAAATAGTTGTGGGATTGACATGTCATCAAATGAAAAAAGTTGAAGAACCAATCTAATTATTTTGTAAGTCCACGTAAGTTTTGCTCAACCGTAATGAAAAAAAAAATTACGAAGGTTACAGATCTCTTCTCCTCTGTCTCCTCCTCCTCTGTCTCCTCCTCTCCTTACTCAATTTTGCTCAGACGTGGGCTGGTCGAACCCCAACCCTTGCAAATGGGACACCGTCCAATGCGACGGGAGCAGCTGCGTCACGAGGATCCAGCTCAGACAGAAAGGGATCCGCGGCACTCTCCCTCCGGATCTTCATAAACTCTCCGAGCTTTTCATCTTCGAGACTCACGTCAGACGGTCGGAGAAAACAGAGCAGAGGCGTCAGAGAAGACAGAGCAGCGGGGTCGGAGCCGAGCTCGTCGTCCTCGAGACTCACGTTGTCAGACGTTGGAGAAGACAGAGCAGTGGCATCGGAGAAGACAGAGCAGCGGGGTCGGAGCGGAGCTCGTCGTCCTCGAGACTTATCAGACGTCGGTGAAGAAGAGCAGCAGCGGCGTCGGTGAAGAAGAGCAGCAGCGTCGGAGATGGTACTGAAGCGGGGATGGTTGACGGCGTATGTTGAAGAAGAGCTTGGTTTGAAAGCTAAATTAGGTTTAATCAATTGGTTTAGTTAATAAACCAATTTGTAATCGTAACCAGTTTTTAATTGTAAACCATGTATCCAAATTTCAAATCGTAAAGAAATACCAATTTATAAACCGATTTAGTTATAAATAAATTTTTATTTTATGTTTTTTTAATAATAATTAACCAAAAAGTAAATACTATAAAAGTAATAATTTTAAAATAAATAATAACAAAAAATGATATTAAATAATATTTAATGGCATACAAAAAAGAAAATTACTCTACGATATCACTAAAAAAATTTCTATCACAAATGACAAATATAGACTCTAAAGAGTGAAATGATCAAAATGTTTCATTAAAGAGTTAAATATACAGTTATACTCCTAGAGTTAACTAATTCAAACATTAGGGTTTAAAGTTAAGGGTGAAGATTTGAGATTGAGATTTAAATTTAAAAATTTATAAAACAAAAAATTAATATTAAAAATAAAAAATTTAAAAATAGTTCCAAAAATTATTTTCGAATTAACAAAAAGAAAATTTCAAAAAAAAAATTTTAAAAAAATTTATAAAAAAGTTCGAATTTGAAAACATATAATCTAAAACTATAACAAATTTTTTTAAAAAAATTTATTTTAATTTTATTTTATTTTTTATATATCTAAAGTGTTAGAGTCCTTTTACCTTTTAAATGAAACATTTTGGTTATTTTCTTCCTTGTGATCTATTTTTGTGACCAAAAATTGAAAATGATCTATTTAGGAGAATTGCTCTACAAAAAATGCTATATTAATCATAAAAAGTAGCTAGAAACCGCTATCTAATGTGCTCGACCTACTATCGCAACCGATGATACAACGTACCTAATAAGCTATCGTATTGTTACATAGTATTTTTCCGACGCTATTAATGATTTTCTTGTAGTGGGTCTAGCAAAAGCTCAAAACCTTCGGTATGAAGATGAGTTAGCGAGAAAGCGACTGCAGGTAAGAATAAAACAATGAATCTCTGTTTAAGAGTTTAAAGATTGTATTTTTACTAGCAAGTCTTTGACATGGAAATTAGACGGATCATGAAGCTCAGAGACGGCATAATGTGGAGTTGGTTAAGATGCAAGAGGAGTCTTCTATCCAGAAAGAGCAAGCAAGGATCGCCACGGAAGAACAGATTCAAGCACAACAGCGCCAGACTGAGAAAGAGAGAGCTGAACTTGTGCGAGAAACAATTCGTGTCAAAGCCATTGCTGACGCTGAAGGCAGAACTCATGAAGCCAAACTTACGGAGAAGCAGAATCGAAGAATGCTTCTTGATAAGATAAATGGTGAAAGGGAGAAATGGCTTGCAGCTATCAACACAACCTTCGGTCACATTGAAGGTATGAAACTTTTAAGCATTGTTCCTGAGATTTATACACTTATTATTCTGCTTAGATTATCTCGTTTGAAACTGTGTTTTGACATTCATTTGCTTGACAAGGGGAGTCAAGGCTCTATTAATCCTAATTATGACTGTTGGAGGAGTTACAACATTAGCCGCTGGAGTTTACACAACTCTCACTTATTGTTGTGTAGATTAAGTATTATTATGTAGGTCATATAGTTTCTTTTTTAAAGAAAAAAATATTTTTCATATCTTTAAATTGTTTTCAAACTCAGGTTGATGTTCGATCCATATGATAAAGCTGTATATGACTATCTCAAATTAATTAAAAAAATACTGTAAAAACTAAAGTGTGAATGTATTCACATTTCTTTCAAGAGGATTTTGGTGATTTTTCTATAAAAAACCACCTATGTAACATGTTCGGATCGGATTCTTCTAAAGACAACTCTTGATAGCCATAGAAGAAATATATCACACTTTAAAATGCCACCTTATCAACACTTATCATTATAGGATAAATTTTTATAATATCTATTAGTGTGTATGCTTTTTGAAATTGTTTAAGCAAATTTGATACACTATCAAGAGCTGCAGAAATTACATTATCAAATTAGATTAATACTAATTCTGTAAGAGCACAAAATTTATATAAAATATTTATCCGCGGCGTAGCGCGGGTATTAACCTAGTACTTTATAATAGCATTAAATTAATTTTTTCTTCTAAAAATATCAAAAGGTATAAAGACACATATACCATACGGTTTAAATGTTACGGATTGCGATTTATATTGTTAGGGTAGGATGTATAGATTCAGGGGTTAGAATCTAATGTTTAGAATTAATTATGATTTTAGATACAATATGTTATTTATGAATTCATATTAATAGCTTGAGAAGAACCTAAGATACAAAATTTGAAGCAACAAGATTTAATTTATTCGCAGTAAACATTTTGAATTTTTTTTATTTGAATATATTATTTGTTAAGGATGTTTTAGTTTTAAATTATTTAATGAAGGTTATTTTATCATTTCTACGTGTTATTTTATATTAAATACTTTTATTCATGATAAAATAAATGCTAATGAAATGAATTGATTTGTATAGATTTCTCTAACCAAAGCTATAAATTTTTATATTTCTTTTATGTTCTTCTCAAGCTATCAATATGAATTCATAAATAATATATTGTAAATATTATATATTTTTCGATTTTAATGGTATGTTATATTATAAAATATTTTAACAGTTTATATAATATTATAATTTTTTTAAATTTTCTGTGAATTTTAGTTTTTGAAAAAATGAGTAGTAATTTTATATTTTTGTTTTTGTTTTTAAACTAATAACCTAAAATATTATTAATGAAAACATAATTATTTGATGAGTTATATTGTATTTTACAATCAACAACAATATATACATAATTGTCTGTAATGCTAACTTTAAATAATTAATTTTATTTTATTGATAAGTTTAAATTTGTTTAAATGAATTATTTTGTAGTTTACTGTATTAAAGCAGAAAATTTGTGAACATCATTTTATTATTAGGTAAAATATCATTTTAATATTATAATAGTTTTAGTACAATTAAGATGCCTTATGATTAGCATAGATGTAGAATGACTTGCGCATATGTGCTCTATTTTTTCTTTTCATCTGAAGATTATATTAATAATAACTAGTGAAATGCAGTCGAATGTACATAAGCTGGCAAAAAACACTTTTCTTCCAAAGCCATAAGCTAGCAAAGATCGAAATCTTTCTAGAGCCATAAAAATCACTACAAGATAACTAATAAACAATTTACAAGAAATTCTAAACCAATGCCAAAAGACAAGACATAAGTGTGGGAGTAGCCTTGATGATTGAATTCCAAGGTGTAAAGCACATCGATCTCCAAACGAAGGATATAAACATATCGAAGAAACTTCAGAGAAACAGGTAGATGACCTGGAATAGACTTCTATCCAAAGAGCCAAAACATAAGGATGCAGGATCCTCAAAGTTCGTGAAACAAAGAAAGTCGATTCTTACATCAGTCCATCCATATAGTAACACAAGTGAGCCCAAATGGATCTTTAAGAGAGACCGGATGAAAACTCTGAAAACACACCAAACTAAAGCTGCTCCGCATGAACTTACACACAAACAAGGCGTATGAGAACTCCTATAAAGCATACATGAACCAATGATGGAATGCTACGATGGAAGGAAGAAGAAACCTCTGATGCCTCTGGACTACCAAATCAAACCCAAACAATGGAAGAACCCACATTTGAACCAACAAAGTACTACCACTGTGAACCTGAAACCAGATAAGCTAACACTGACAATCCAAACCAAGCAGAGGAACATCCACGGAAACAGAGCAACAACACAAAAGCTCAAACGAGCATAAAACCTATGAGAAATCCATCACAGTTAAACACAGATCACAATACTGAACATACCAGCAGCAAACACACACACCATTACAAAAATAAACCAAAACACTACAAACCATAGAAACCGAAGACGAAGACTAACAATCCAACGACACTGCAAGGGACACCTTCGAACCAGACTCAAACCCATTAGTTCTATAGTTAGCTTCACCAACCATAACTCTACCATATCCAAACGCCATAACCGTCAGAGGAGATTCGTCACCAACCACCACGGCCGAGACTTATTTACTTGTCAGAGGAGAGTTCAAAAAAGTATTTTCACAACTCAACGAAGATCGCCGTCCGGAAAAAACCTAAGATCCAGAAGATGAAGCTGTTGGCCGCTGTTCACGTGTGAGAGTGATAAATTATGCTCAAGAATCTAAAACTCATTATTATTAGCAGTTAAGATGTGTTTTGATTAGCAGACAAAAACTACCGTAGGATTAGAAATAGTATTTGTAATTTTTACAAAAAGTGACTTACGTATTTTCTGATATTTGTAAAAAGGAAATGAATGTAAAATTATTTTTAAGCAATAACTAGACAGAGTTAAATATTTTGCTTACAGATAGACAACTATTTGAAAACTAGTTTTAATTTCTCAAAAGGTTTGATTGGATTACAAAAACCAGAAATTATTCCAAAAACTAGAAACAATCTAAGGCCTTAAATTTTTGTTCTATAATAAAAACTCAATCATACCAGATTAACTCCGGTCTAATCATTTTGATCCACAACCTAAAAGATTTTTTTTTCCAGTTCGGTTATCAATATTTGGTTAGTAGTTAGTTGTCTGGTATATGTTTCGAAGTACTGTACTTGTCCCATTACTTTATAAAACCAATCTTGTGCTTACTTTCACCTCGTTCTTTTTTAATCTCCTCCCGACCGGACCAAGTTTAATCTTTAGGGTAAAAAGTCGCCACCGGTTCCGCCTCCTTCTCCGCTTCTCTCGCAGACCATTCCACATCTATGTCTCAGGTATACTTCCCACATTCTTACACTGCTGGCAAAGAGTATCTCAGATCTAACTCTGAGTCGAGACATAGCTTCTTTCTTCTGCTTGATTCATTGAAAATAGTATTTCTATCAATAGGAGAACCATCCAGTTTCAGTTGATCTTGTCTGATTAGGTGAATTTGACTGATGTTCTTTTGTAGGTAGACAACAGAAACTCGTCAGCTGCTAAGCGTGCTAGAACTGACGGTACGGACATTTAAACTATACGGTTGTGTCCTCAAGTGTACATAGTTTGTACTGAAGAGTATAAATTTTGGATGATTTTAGTTTTTTTTTTTTGAATTATTCTGTTTTTGGTGATGGGATAGGGGGACGCAGAGAAGATGATTGGACCTGTCCCAGTTGTGGCAATGTCAATTTTTCATTCAGGACTACTTGCAATATGCGTAATTGCACTCAGTCTCGACCTGCTGATCACAATGGAGTAAGTCCTTCTCTTTTGTTTTGTATTGCCACATCAGTATGTAGACTACTAGATAATGTCTTTTTACATACCTTTTTTGATGGTTTATATGTTTGTGTATCTGTTCACAGAAGTCTGCTCCCAGACCTATGCAACCACATCAAAGTTTCTCATCACCAGGACGATATTTAGGATCCGGGGCTCCCTCTCCAGTGCTTATGGGCGGCTCCCCATATGGGTCCTCTCTCTTTAACGGCTCGTCTATGTCTCCTTATGACGTCCCCTTCTCTGGGGGCTCGCCTTATCATTTTAACTATAATAGCCGATTTCCTCCTGCTGGGCCTCATTACAGACCGTTCCATATGTCTGGCCCACCTTCGCCGTACCATGGTCGGTCTATGATGGGAAGTGGTATGTATGGAATGGCTCTACCACCCATGGACAGGTTTGGCTTTGGGATGGCCATGAGTCCTGCTGCTGCAGCCGCTATGGTATGTATAAAAGATTTAGATGCATGGTTCTGATGACATGCAAAATCTCAGGTATGGAACTTTTAACAATGTGTTGTGTTCTTTGTAGATGCCAAGACCAGGAGGGTACTTTGCAGATGAAAAATCACAAAAGAGAGGTATTTGCTTGTCTCCACTTCTAGAATACGTCAGATGTAAAGTTATATATTTTACTGTGATAGTCAACTTGATATGTTCATTTACAGATTTGTCTCGTGAGAATGATTGGGCATGTCCGAACTGTGGTAATGTAAACTTCTCGTTCAGAACTATGTGTAACATGAGAAAGTGCAACACTCCAAAGCCTGGGCCCCAGGTTTGTGCCGCTTTCTTTGTTTTTATAGTTTGGCCTTATCATATCCTGCATTACTTTTAAATCCATGGCTTGACTAGTTAAGTATCAAACAAACAGATTACTTAATCATGTAGATGGGTTACTTGGACAGTTTTTAGGATTGTTTTCGTAATTACTGACCTTTAAATCTTATAGTTGCAGCAGTGTGGAAGCTCAGACAAAACCTCCAGTAAGTCTCTCAAAAAAATCTAAATTATTGCGGCTTATGTAATAGATCTTGAGGTTGACATAGTGACATTTGTTGTTGATCAGATCAAAAGGCACCGGAAGGGAGCTGGAAGTGTGACAGCTGTGGGAACATAAACTATCCGTTCAGGAGCAAATGCAACAGGCAAAACTGTGGAGCTGATAAACCAGGGAATCAGTCTAACGAATCTCCTTCCAATGCGCCAGAAGATAACGATAAGGTGTGTCATGCGATGTATCTGTGCGATCACATTTACATGTTAATAAACTGTTTGCCTCTAAAACTTGCATATGTAACAGCCTGTGTAGATTTCTTGTCTTGTGAAAGCAGCGATTATTTGCTTATGAAAATTTATGCAATCTTTGTTAGATCTCTGACTATGTTAGATATTTTGGATACCCAATTTAGAGGAAGGATGTCTAAAGGTCTCTGAACGGTGTGTGTTTTAAATTTTTTGTGGTATGTTCCAGTGAGTCGTTCGTGTAGACATGTTTGGGGGTTGAGAATGGTGTCTGATCCAGCGGGTGTCGGTAATGTCAGTCAAATGTTACGTCAGGTCGTCCATGTTGCAGTGGTCGTCAGGTTGCTTCTGTACATTTTGCCTCTCTTTTGGGTCAGCTGTGTTGTACTATTAATGCTTAACTTGTTTGTTTTTATCTACTTTGTTGTCGTTATGGATCTTTGCTATAGAATCCAGGACCAGGTCTATTCTGTTTACATCCTCAGATCTTAGTTGGTACTTTTGGTTATACATTGATTGATTATATATTAGGGTAAAGAAAGTAGGAGCTAATGTGTGGGTTTTGTAGGTAGAAATTACTAATATTTGATTTCTTTAAGATGAAAAGCATTAACTAAATGGTTGGAAAAAAATATTATGTAGATTTATCAAAAACTGGACAATTGTATTGAAAAAAAGGTCATTTGAATCTTAAAATGATATAGAAATCTTTACTAGGATTTAGAAATTGCTTGTAAGTATTCACTAATTTTAAAATCTAACCACAACAACCAGCGCTATTACCACGAGGGCAATATTTTTTAGCTGGAACATTATAGCAAATGCAACTAACTAGCAAATCAACGTATGGAATGGCTGCATCAACCAAAAAAACATGTGCAACGTGCCCATGCTGCGGGCTATCAAACCATAGAACGAAGATTGACCAACCGAGAAAGGTGATGACAACTGACATTGGGAGCGAGTAAAAGCTAGAACAAGAGTACTCATTTATCAACACTTGAACCTAATCCAAAAGAAATGATGAGGATATGGTAAGTACATAGAAGTTCAGATTCTCGATCAAAAGTTACATTTAGCACAACGCCCAAATGTCAACAGAGTAGTGTAGGGCGACACAAAATTCTCTTTGGTCATGACCTCAACATGGACGGCCTAAAAGCAACTATCGTGTCAAAACTCAAAGCAGAAGGAATATCGTGTGATGCTCATGCTGTTATCAACCACCCCACCCAATACTTAAGAGGAGAGTCGGAAGATTTTGAAATCCAAGACGTTAGCTACTTCAGTTTAATCCTTGTATTAATGTAGTAAATGATGAACTATTCCAGAATGGTATGCAATTAGGCGCAGAGTTAGATTTTGTGAATTTTAAATAGTCCATAGTCCATGCAGTGATCACCCACATGCTCACATGCAATGAAGTTAATGAAAACTGAAAGGACAATGGTACGCTTAACCAATGTTTCGATGATGTCTGTTCTTTTTCCGTTTTCCTTCCTTGTAAGTTGTGGCTTTCATGGTATGCTTACAAATAATAGCTAAAGAAGATGAAAAAAGAATAAACATTTATGGTTGGGTACGTATAATAGGACACGGTTTATAATAATGACTAATGAGTGGGAGTGATCGCGTTTACGTGCTAGCTGTTCAGTCCAAATCAATAATTCAAGACAATGCACGTGAGAGTGAATGCAAATGTTGGAGCAATATGTTTTTTGATATCCTTTATCCAATGATGGTTTGTGTTAAAATTGCATCTGAGGCTTCATTTCAAGAATCTGGTAAACTGTTTTTTTTTTTTCTTCGTCGCTTGGCATTTGGCAATCAGAACGTCGGGGTGGTCAATTATTTAACGAGAAAGAAGATATTTAAAGGTAATGACAATTGTATCCTCAAGTTGATTTGTTTTAAATTTTCTTATATCGTCGTCCTCTCTCTACTCTCAAGTTTCAAAAACGAGACTGAGGGCTGTTTGCGTAATTTCCCTCCATAGCTCCTTTTAGCTGCGACAACGACAATTTAATTAACTAATTAACTCTCAAGTATAGAGCACGAGGGGGGTACGATACGAAGTACGATTATTTTTATTCGACCAATAGTGTCGCTTCGGTAGCATGGAACGCGCCACAGAGGATCACACCTACCTGGCAATATCATAGCAATCCATCTTCGTGTCGTGGCTATATCTGTCGGAAACTGTGTCCCAAAGCAGAATATTGGTCAGTCCATTAGTCAAATTCTCAACTACTTCTCGAAAAATCTCAAAGTCAGCTATGCAGTCCGGTGAGTTTCTCAGATTACTAAAGGCTAAACCTTTCCTTTTCCTCAGTTCACTTAAAAGGCTAAATCTTTTTTTTTTTTTTGAAGAATACGATGTTAGTACTCTGTACCGAGAAGCGCATACTCGTTGGTTGAAACCTCCCGAGGTGCACTTCATTTTGCTGAATCATGAACGATATCGGTTAACAGATAAGCCACCTCATAAGCCTTCAAGTAAGCTTTGACTTTTGCTCTCTTTCTTTACTTGTTTTAGATTGAAACGATGTTGGTTTTGATTACAAGGCTTATCCTGTCTCATCAGGTGGATCGGTGTTGCTTTACAATAAAAGGGTTCTTAAGTTCTTCCGTAAAGATGGTCATCAGTGGAAGAGGAAGAAGGATGGTAGAGCTATTGCTGAAGCTCACGAACGGCTTAAGGCGAGCTATATTCTTGTCAGCTTAGATGTTAATCTGATTATGGTTAAGATTATTGATGTAGATATGTTCTTTAAGGTTGCTAACGAGGTTTGTTTATGAATAGGTGGGTAATGTTGAGGCTTTGCAATGTTACTATGCACACGGAGAGCATGAACCTTCTTTCCAGAGGCGTATCTACTGGATACTAGACCCGTGAGTTTATGTACTCTTACTCTTGTCTGCTGTCTATGCAATGTATACTAACGAATAAGTTTATTACTCATTATATGTCAGGGAATACGAACATATTGCCCTTGTTCATTACAGGGATGTGAGTGATGGAAAAGAGGTGACTTTCTTTGTTATATTACTACAAGCTGAACCTTTCGGTTTCTTTGTAATGACGTTATTGGTTGGCTTTAACTTTTCAGGTAAAGCAGCAAACTGGTGGAACCGTTCTGCATTTTTCACCGAATCCTTCAACTCTAGGCTCCATTGGGACTCAGAATGCAAGCTACAGTCACTGCATTGGTGTCTCTAGCGAGATACATCAGCAGCAGCATTCATCTGCTTCGGCGGGCAATGTAGAGGTCAACTCTGACGTTTTCTGTAATAGCAACGGAACTGAGACCTCGAAAGGCAGTGGAAGTCTTTCTTATGAGTTTGAGACCAGGGAGGCTTTAAAGAGGCTAGAGGAACAACTTAGTCTTGGTGATGATGATAATGTTGTTCAAAACGAAAGTTTGGATGGTCTCCAGTTTCTAGGATTTAGTAAGACGGATATTGATCACCATCTTGTTCCACCAGCAACTGTACATCAGAGACCAGAGAGTAGCAGCAAACTAGGGAGATGTTACGGAGGCTATGTTGGAGGAGCCCAGTGTAATGTTAGTACTGTAGGTTCACCACTCCACAGTTTGAATAGTCTCCTATCTTTAGAGTGTACGGAGGACATCAATGCTCAACCAGCAGCTGGACATCAGAGAGCAGAGAATAACAGACTTGAGAGATGTTACGGAGGGTATATCGGAGCTGAATATCATTCTAACAACCTCATGCTCGTAAAGAATGATTCAGGTAGGCCAAACTTATACATCATTGGTTTATATATCAGTATGTATGATATAATATGTTATTAGGAAGAGTAAACAGGATTCTTGTTACAGGTGGTAGTGGAGGGAGTGGCGATCAAAAGGCTGAGTCTTGGAAAGATGTGCTGGAGGCATGTGAGGCTTCTATAGCTCTTAACTCTGAGGTAAATCCTCTCATTTAATTAAAATTAAAAATGTGGGATCAACACTATCTTTTATCTGTTAATTATGAATCTTAGGAGTAAGATTTTTTAAACTATACTGTTTTTGTTGAAAGCAGGGAAGCACACCAAGTTCAGCTAAAGGATTGCTAACTCGAATGCAGGAAGATTCTAACTTGAGTTACAGCAACCAGGCTGATCAAGGTATCGCATCTGTTAGGCTTCATACCTTGTTTGACATGGATTTGTTCTGATACTTGTCTACTTGTCTTAAAAATCAGCCACATTGTTGTTGCCTCAAGAACTTGGTCCTTCTTTTGAACTTCCTACTCGTTATTCTGAGCTGGGAGCTCTAGCAAATAATGCCAACAACAGTAGAATGGAGTTGCCTTTCGAGCAAGTAATGAATCAGACAGTTGCACATAAGCAAAAGTTTACTATCCAGGACATCTCACCAGAGTGGGGTTACGCGAATGAAACTACAAAGGTGTATTCTCTACCTCAATAGATTCTCATCTGATTAGAACATATGGTTTGGTGAGTAATTGGATTTTTCATTTTGACAAATGCAGGTGATGATCATTGGATCATTTCTCTGTGATCCAAAAGAATCTACATGGTCTTGCATGTTTGGGAGTACTGAAGTTCCTTTCGAGATCATTAAAGAAGGCGTTATACGGTGCCAAGCCCCTCCATGTGGCCCTGGCAAAGTCAATTTATGCATTGCTTCTGGAGATGGACTCTCTTGTAGCCAAATAAAGGAGTTTGAGTATCGTGATAAGCCTGATGACACGTCTTGCCCTTGGAGCAGTCGAGATGAGCTTTTGTTACTTGTAAGGCTTGTGCAAACACTTGTATCGGACAGTAAAAGTAACCTAGAGCCATGGAGCCATATCTTAGAAACGGTTCTAGATGGCACTGCAACATCATCAAGTACTGTTGATTGGCTTCTACAAGAACTGGTTAAAGAGAAGCTTGATGCATGGCTGTCTTCAAGACCCCGCCAAGTTGAAGATCAAACATCTTGTTGCTCTTTGTCAAAGCAAGAACAAGGCATTATTCATATGGTGGCAGGCCTTGGCTTCGAGTGGGCACTTCATCCAATTCTTTCCCGTGGAGTCAGTGTGGATTTTCGTGATATTAATGGATGGAGTGCTCTTCATTGGGCTGCACGTTTCGGGAGGTGAGCAGCCTAAACAAGATCAACTAGCCTTTGGCATTCGGTTCTTTCGGTTGTAGAGGTTTAGGATCCATTTAGAAAATTCAGTTCGGTTACGATCTCGGTTTTTTTTATTCAATTTTTTGATTCGATTATTTTGGTTTTTGGTTCGGTTCGGATAACAAAGTTGGGAACCAACTAATATCCAAAGTAATTTCGAATCCCATTCGGTTTTGGTTCAATTTCCGGTTTTCAGTTAATTTGGATCAAAAAATCAGATAAGTTGGAGTGTTTCATATTCAAATTTGGACAATTAATATTCTGGTAGTTTGTTTTTTTTTGTATTTCGGTTTATAAATAATTTTTAAAATTATTTGATTATTTAACTAAATATAGTTAATATTTATAAGTATATAAACTATACTACAGAAATTTGGATACTTGTTCGGTACCGGTTTGATTTTTCGGTTCTAGAAATATAGGATCTGATCGGATAACTGATAGGATCTACCATTTTTCGGTTGGGTTCGGTTTTTTGGCTAAGGATAAATGTCTCCAAGCCTTCTGACCAACACTGTCTTTTCAACCTTTTAGAGAATAACTGATACTGTTTTCTCTGTTGTGGCAGTGAAAAAATGGTGGCTGCCCTAATAGCTTCAGGGGCATCAGCTGGAGCAGTGACTGATCCCACTGCGCAAGACCCAGCCGGTAAAACTGCAGCGTCAATAGCTGCGTCTAATGGCCACAAGGGTCTTGCAGGTTATCTATCAGAGGTGGCGTTAACAAACCATCTCTCCTCGCTCACACTTGAAGAAACCGAAAAATCTAAAGAGACTGCTCAGTTGCAAGCAGAGGTGACTTTGAATTCCATCTCAGAACGAAGCCCACATTCACTGAAAGACTCACTAGCTGCAGTGAGAAACGCAGCTCAAGCAGTTGCGAGAATCCAAGCAGCATTTCGTGCACATTCGTTCAGAAAGAGACAGCAGAGAGAAGCAGCTATGGCTGCTTACTTTCAAGAGTACGGGATCTATGCAGATATCAAAGGCATCTCGGCCATATCTAAGGTAGCCCCTGGAAATGTAAAGAACTACCATTCGGCAGCTTTATCTATTCAGAAGAATTACCGTCGCTATAAACGCAGAAAAGAGTTTCTCTCGCTTCGCAAGAAAGTTGTGAAGATACAGGTAATTTAACAGATCTCTTGAGATGAAGATGTTGCTTCCTAAAAAAAAAAAAATGCAGTTTCGGTTTATTCGGTTATTTCGGTTCAGATATTTTTGGTTCCGATTTTTTGGTTCCGGTTAACTTCGGTTTTTAATTTTATTCCGAAAACATCCAATTTTTTGGCTTTGGTTAGAATTCGGTATAATTGGATATTTTCGGTTGGTTCAGTTGTTATTTCCGGGGGGGGGGGGGGGGGGGTTTCTTGATATTGAAAACCGAACCAACAACTGAAAATTTCGGTTCGGTTCGATCAAAATCCGCAGGCCTATCCCATTAGCCTTTAGCGTTCTTCTTGCAGCAGCTTTTTATGATCTTGTTATTTGTGGCAGGCTCATGTTCGAGGTTACCAAATAAGGAAGCATTACAAGGTTATATGCTGGGCGGTAGGAATATTAGATAAGGTTGTACTCAGGTGGAGAAGAAAAGGAGCTGGGCTAAGAGGGTTCAGGCAAGACGTAGAAGACAGTGAAGAGGAAGACATTCTCAAGGTGTTTCGTAAGCAGAAAGTAGACGTTGCAGTGAAGGAGGCTTTCTCACGTGTTCTGTCGATGGCTAAGTCCCCAGAGGCTCGCCAGCAATACCACCGTGTGCTCAAGAGATACTGTCAGACAAAGGTGAGTGTAAATATAATGCACCAAGTATTTGAGTGCGTTTGGGATGTGTCTTGAATGAATTTTGTATTCTTGTGTGCAGGCTGAGCTTGGGAAAACAGAGACATTAGGAGCAGGTGGTGATGAGGATGAAGATTTGTTTGACTTGGCTGATATGGAAGATGACAGTTTGTTTGCACTTTAGAGGTTTTAGTAATGTGCAAGTAAGTAGATCTATGAAGTTTCAAGAGTGAGTAGTTCTGTAGAGTTGCAATGAAGAAGAAAACAAGTAAGTAGATCTATGTTGTTCTTACTTGTTAGTACTAGTAGTAGTGACTAGAGTCTGTAAATGATCTCTTATGGTGGCTAACTTATTTACATAACAAGTATGCATTTACTTTGTTTTGCTACTCCACATTGTTTTTTAACAAGAATTAAAAAGTTGATAAATTGAATAACAGTACAATTTTTTTAAGGAATTTTTTGAAATTTTAATTTAACCGAAATTTTAATGCTTTTTATAAATTATACGAATTTACTAGATATAATACTCCCACCATGTTACAAATGCTAAAATCATTATAAGAAAATAAAATGAAATGGTTAGTAATAAATTATTAACAAAAGATGAGGTCACCGACAAAAAGAAAAATCTAGCGACTAGCAACAAATTGTATGAGGGTGTGACACGTGCGTTTAATTAATGGACGCAAATGATGTTGAGTAGAATCGCAGAAAGAAAAAAAGAGAAAAGCACATGATTCTCATTTGACGTTTTGTCGTCTAATTGGGCAATGCGCACGTTAGCAACCACGGCTCACCGTTGCTTCTCTTCTTCTTCTTCTTCCTCTTGAAGCTTCTCCTTCTTTATCGAGAGACATCTCGTGACCTCTGCTTTCTCATCTTAATCTAATCCGTAAGTTTTTCACCATTCTGCTCGTCGTCGTGCTCTGCTCTGATTCTTCGTATTCGCGTAATGATTCTGGAAACTTTTGGTTTAGCTTTGGATTTCTAATTTTGTTCGAATCTGAATCAATACACAGTGTGAAAACCAAAGGAATCTGCCGCATGTGGGGTTCGCAATCGTCTTCGATGTACAAGAGAACGTCATCGAGAGAGTATTCTCCCATGGTCGACGTCGAAGATAACTCACGTCTCTTACTTGATGATGATGACGACGTGAGCAAGGAAACGGAAACCACAAATCCTCCATGGATCTGCTCTCTCCCACACGTCCTCGTCGCTACGCTTTCGTCTTTCCTCTTCGGCTACCACTTAGGGTTCGTCATCATTTCAATATTACTCTATTAATGCGAATTGTGTTGATTTTATTCAATTTTTGTTTTGTGTACAGAGTTGTTAATGAACCACTTGAAAGCATTTCTTCTGATCTTGGCTTCACTGGTAATACATTAGCTGAAGGTATTACTTACTTTCATTGCATTTTGTTACTTAGGCTTCGAATGGTGACAGATTGAACCGCAGCGCAGTTAATAATAACAAAAATTTTTTACATATACGTATATATATTTACACGTTTTTGTTATTATTATCTTACCATTCGGACCCTTAGTTAGTCATAACATGTTGCGTTACTTGTCATGTGAAGGCTTGGTGGTTAGTGTATGTCTTGGTGGTGCATTTATTGGATCTTTATTCAGCGGTGGAGCTGCTGATGGACTCGGAAGGCGGAGAGCGTTTCAGCTTAGTGCTTTGCCTATGATTTTAGGTGCTTTCGTTAGGTAATTTTTTTGTAATACCTTGAGAAAATGTTGGCCTTGTTTCCATTAGTTTTGTTTGTTGCTTATGATGATGTTATATTGTCTTTTATCTCTCAGTGGAGTTAGTAATAGCTTAGCTGTCATGCTTTTGGGGAGATTCTTGGTTGGGACTGGCATGGGTCTTGGCCCACCTGTGGCAGCACTCTATGTCACGGAGGTATATCAGCGTTGAGTGTGGATGTTATTATGCTACAAGTTTCTAGCCGCTTATGAAGATTTTTTTTCAAATTTTGAGTAGGTATCACCAGCTTTTGTTAGGGGGACTTATGGAAGCTTCATACAGATAGCTACATGTCTGGGACTTATGGCAGCCCTGTTTATAGGGATTCCAGTCCATAATATAAGTGGTTGGTAAGAAACTTCATCTTTTGTAGGATTTTTCATAAGCACTTTAGTAGTATCAGTTTTGATACGCCTCTCTTAGTTGTATTTAGCAAGTTGTATATCGTTATGGTACATAGGTGGCGTGTCTGTTTCTGGTTATCAACTATTCCTGCTGCAGCACTTGCTTTAGGGATGTTCTTCTGTGCCGAGTCTCCCCAGTGGCTTTTCAAGGTCCGCTTTACTTTTCACAACTTCTAACGAATTTGCATCACAGAGAATTATGAACTTCACACCAGTGTTGTCGTTTTTGAGCCTGAAAATTACACTACTGCTCCTACTTCTTTTCTTTTTGTGATCATTATCTATGAAAGTCTTATCATCTTATGCAGCAAGGGAGGATAGCTGAAGCGGAAGCTGAGTTTGAGAGGCTGCTCGGAGGATCTCACGTGAAAACAGCTATGACAGAATTACACAAACTAGAACTAGACAAAACCGATGAGCCAGATGTTGTGACCCTCACCGAGCTCTTATATGGTCGGCATTCAAGAGGTATATAATTTTTATTTCCATTTTCCCCAAAAAATGTAAATGCAAACATGTAATGTATTCTCGTCTATTATATTTGTTACCTGTGTATAGTACTTTGTTATTCACTCGTTCCTTTTGCAGTTGTTTTTATTGGATCAACCCTGTTTGCTTTGCAACAGCTATCTGGTATAAATGCTGTTTTTTATTTCTCTTCTACCGTTTTCAAAAGTGCCGGAGTACCATCAGACATGGCCAACATATTTGTCGGAATCTCAAACCTCTTGGGTAACACTGACCTTCTCCTCCACATTCTTTTTTCTTTTCCATACACTTTCAGTTATATGGATCTTGGACTGTAACAATGCTGTGATTATCAGGGTCTCTAGTCGCGATGGTGTTGATGGATAAAGTAGGAAGAAAGCTTCTTCTCCTTTGGAGTTTCATTGGCATGGTGTGTTGGCACATTTTTTTGTGTTGTTACCCTCTTTCCTTTTGGTCTTATTATCAGTGCTAATGTTATCCATCTTGATGTGTATAGGCATTAGCAATGGCACTTCAAGTTGGTGCTACAAGTTCATACTTGCCACATTTTTCGGCTCTGTGTTTATCAGTCGGTGGCACTCTTGTGTAAGTCGCTATTGAATCTGAAATTTGTTTTTAATCATTTCTGTTGTTCTAAATAAAATACTATATTGTCATTTTTTTAATACAGGTTTGTGCTAACATTCGCCCTAGGAGCTGGTCCAGTACCAGGTTTACTCCTACCTGAAATCTTCCCAAGTCGAATCAGAGCAAAAGCTTTGGCTCTCTGCTTGTCTGTGCATTGGGTAATAATGATAACAAACTTGTCGTTTTTAATCATCTCATGGATTGTGTTCACAACGTTGCTTAACAATATGTTGGTCTCAGGTCATAAATTTCTTCGTGGGGTTACTATTTCTGAAGTTGCTTGAGCAGCTTGGTCCTCGGCTACTATACTCGATGTTCTCAACGTTCTGTTTGATGGCAGTGATGTTCGTGAAGCGGAACGTGATCGAGACCAAAGGAAAAACACTTCAAGAGATTGAGATTTCTTTGCTAGCCAAACCATGAATGTGTGTTTCCGTTTTCCTTGCCTCTTCCTTCACTCTGTATTGTCCACTGTTTGACGTTGTAGATCAAAATATGCTCTAAAATAAAACACGTTGTGCTTTCTGGTAGCGTTTGTTAAAATGTACCTTTTAGATGAAGATGGTTTCACCAAAATTAGAAAATATTAATAATACAATTATCTATATGGACTATTTGAATGTACGTTATAGATGAGAAAACGTACATGCATTTTACATTTATTTTATGAAACAAAATATTTATTTGTTAGAATGTAAAATCGCATATTTTGCCAAAACTGCAAATTATATTTTTCGTTAAAACCGTAAATTTATTTCTTCACCAAAGTTACAAAATTTATTTTTTTGTTAAAAATTTATTTTTCGGCAATTCTGAAATTGTATTTTCTTCGTCACTGAAAATTACACGTAGCATCCATATGCTTTAGAAACAAAATATTGAATTCGTTTTATATAAACGGTAGTTTTAAACATTGTTTTTATTCAAAAAAAAATTTGGGATTTAATTATCTAAAAAAAAATCTAACTGATACTTAATCACCTTAGTTAATTTTCCTGATGCAAAAATTCATATTCTTTGACATTCAACCTAAAACTAGATAGACTTTCATAATTTAGCCAATAGCTTTGTAACGTTAAAATCAAATTGTGTTAATACATAAATTATCTTATTAGTGTTAGAGATAAAAGACCAAGTTTCAATATTTAATTTCAAAATGAGATTAGTAATGCAGAAAAAGATCATATATAGGTTCTCAATTGAAAGCATTATCAGCTTTAGGTTGTCAAAGTACACGTGCATCAGCAACCTTAGCGAACAGAGATAATCGGAAGAATGGGCTATAATCCTGAGGGATACTTGTAACACTTAAGTTTATTGTATCTAATAATAAAAAAATATAAATATAAAAAAGAGAGAAAACCTAGAACATAATAAACTGATAGATAAAAAAGACCAACCATACAAAAGACCTAATTAACATGCATAAACATAGCCGAATATAAAGCCAATAATTTTAATTTTACACAACACCAGTACAAAAAATAGACAATGAGTCGAGGAATAATTTGCTAACCACTCATTCAGAAAAAATAAATGACGAAACAAACAAAAATATGCTTATAAATTCCCAAAGACATGTGCTTGTTCTCCAAAAAGCAATCATAAACAATAAAACCTGAGACATCGTTTCTCATTGTTTAAGCCAAAATAATTTTTTTTAAAGTAAAAAAGTAAAGAAAATGAGAGCCTCAAGAAGACTCTTATGGAAACTGTCTGTCATTGTTTTGTTGGCACTCTATTCTCAACCATCCTTCTCGGAGGTAGAGAACTGCCCTGCCGATGCTGGTTCATCTGATACTGGGAACAGACGCGAAGCCGCCGAGCTAAAACCACCAGACCTTAGGGCTGATGGTGTCGACACCGACCCCACCCCCAAAGGTCCTGAAATGAATTGGCCCGGAAAATGGGAGTTGTTCCTGAAGAACTCTGGCGTATCCGCTATGCACGCCATTCTTATGCCAAAGATCAACAAAGTCCAGTTTTATGATGCAACCATTTGGAGAATTTCAAAGATCAAGCTCCCTCCTGGTGTACCTTGCCATGTTTATGACACAAAGACAAATGCCATTGATTGTTGGGCTCACTCCGTTCTCGTCGATATCGAAACCGGAAACATCAGGCCTCTCGCGGTAAAAATAAAACTACTCATTACTATTGTTCTGCCAAACAGTATGAATATTTGAAATATAGACTCTAAATTACATGTTAAGATTTTTTTTAAAAGTTATATTTGGTGGCTAAATACACCAAAGTGTTTGGTAATTTAATTGCAAATCTTTTCCAAAAGCACCCCTTTCACATGCTTAAAATACATATCTGAATATAATTAAACATTTTAAGATTTGATGGAAATAATATTGGCAGCTTTCAACGGACACATGGTGTTCCTCAGGAGGCTTAACCATAAATGGGACATTGGTAAGTACAGGAGGGTTCCAAGGAGGAGGAAACACGGCGAGATACCTTTCCACCTGCGACAACTGCGGTTGGGTGGAGTACCCAACCGCATTAGCTGCAAGGAGATGGTACTCAACACAAGCCACTCTCCCTGATGGCAGTTTCATCGTTGTTGGAGGCCGAGACGCGCTCAACTACGAGTACATCAATCAAGAAGGGGTCGACAACAAGAAACTCTACGACTCGCAACTTCTTAGAGAAACCGATGATCCAGCAGAAAACAATCTATACCCATTTGTTTGGCTCAACACCGACGGTAACCTCTTCATGTTCGCCAACAACCGTTCCATCCTTCTTAACCCGAAAACAAATAGAGTCATCAGAGAGTTCCCTCAGCTCCCTGGTGGTGCTCGTAACTACCCTGGCTCCGCCTCCTCGGCTCTTCTCCCCATCCGCCTTGACGTCCAAAACCCTGCCGTCATCCCTGCTGATGTCCTCATCTGTGGTGGTGCAAGACAAGACGCATTCTACCGCGCTGAAACCAAGAAGATCTACGAACCGGCCTTGAAAGACTGCCAAAGAATCAGCATCAACAGCAAGAACCCCGTGTGGATCACAGAGGCAATGCCAATGCCGCGTGTCATGAGCGACGCTGTCCTCCTCCCCAACGGTGAAGTCATAATAATTAACGGTGTAAGACGTGGAACCTCGGGATGGGGTAACGGTAGAGATCCACTTTTCTCCCCGATCATATACGCTCCAGACAAACCGTTAGGCCAACGTTTCAAAGAGCTCGCGCCTTCCCCTATTGCTCGCGTGTACCACTCCATCGCACTCGCTCTCCCCGACGGTAAAGTTCTTGTAGGTGGAAGCAACACTAACGACGGTTACAAGTTCGATGTTATGTTCCCAACCGAGGTCCGCCTCCAGAAATACTCGCCGCCTTACCTTGACCCGGCTCTCGCCGACTTGAGACCAAGTATTGTGACCACCGCTACACCGAAACAGATCAGGTACGGAGAAAGGTTTAACATAAGGATCCACCTCAACCAAAAAGATGTGACGAAGGAGAATATTAAAGTAACAATGTCGGCACCACCGTTTACTACACATGCTGTGTCGATGAACATGAGGTTGCTCATCTTGGGTATCTTTGATATCAAGAGAGAGGTTCGCGACCTTCATCAGATCCATGCCATTGCTCCTCCGAGTGGAAAGGTTGCTCCTCCTGGCTATTATCTTCTCTTTGTTGTCTACAATGGTGTGCCGAGCGTTGGAGAATGGATCCAAATCGTCTGATTTTAGTTTTCCTATAAGGATAATAATAACGACCATATTTTTGATACGAACCCCTCACCCATAATTTATGTAAAATAAAACCATCTTTTTGCTTATTGTGAATAATAAATTTTTGATACTTTTAAATTATTAATGTACGTTTTTTCTGATTGAAATAAGAGAATTGAGAAAACCGTTGCCATGTATATGGGAAATAATTTGTAAAAAGTAGTTACCTCAAATTTTATACTATTTTTGTAATAAATTGTTACGATGTTTTTGATTGAATGTATTTATGAAAAGTGATATTTAATTTAGCGTAGTTCAAGTAATTTTTCAAAATATTAGTCGTATGAATTTTATTACCCAACTTTTGATTACGTTTATTTGATCCAACAACTATACATATGGAAGAATTATAAAAGCTCATCATATAATATAATAATAAAACTAGATTTATTTGCGTTTTGGTTGATTTGAAAATATGAAATTATGCACAAATTTTTTTGATTATATAATAATGTTTCATTCATTTAATTTCTTACGCATTATTTAGCTGTATTTTTAAAGAATTAAAATTGAAATGAGATTATCATCTTCTTAACACATCTCACATTCAAAATCTTACAAACTTAATATATATTATGCGTGTCGTAATCTGATTAATTTGAATTTTGCTTCCAGATATCTTGATTCATGAGCATCGTTCAATTATACTTTCTGATAAAATATAATTTAATTATGTATCAAAAAGAAAAGTATTAATGCTAAAAATTGATAAGGGAACGTGGTCCATTTTATTCTATTTTTTTATAAATCGACAGAATAAAAAACCAAAAAAAAGGGATAGAGAGCTTTATCTTCAGCGTTGGCTTCACTCGACGGAGGAAAGGTAGCTACCGCTTGCTTGGTTCACAATCACAGACAGACTCGAGAGGAGGAGACTGTGAGGATGAGGATAATCTCAACGGCCTCCACCATCCGACCTTCCTTGCTAGGCTGCGTCTCTGCATCATCTCCTCGCTTCCCCGTCGTCTCCAGGAATCTCTCTTTCTCCCGTAATCCTCCTCCTCCTCCTCCACCTTTAGATTCATCATCAATCGTCGTTGACTACACAGATAGATATAGATAATAATTTTGAAATCAAACATTTTTTCAATCGATTAGTTATCTTTTGATCATTCTTGTTTTGTGTTTCCATAGATGTTACTCAGTCAAAGCTTTTGACTTTGAGAAGAAGCGTGAGCTGCTTAGGAGTAGCTGAATCTGGAAAAGCAAGCACGGCCGCTACTGAAGAGGATCTTCTCAAGTGGGTCAAAGATGACAACAGAAGGATGCTTCACGTCGTTTACCGTGTTGGCGATTTGGACCGGACCATAAAGTACATTCTTACAAGCTGGTTTTCTCTGTTAATACCAGAGAGACTTAAGATTAATTAAAGCCATCTGATTGGTGCAGATTCTATACGGAATGTCTTGGAATGAAGCTTCTACGCAAGCGTGATATACCGGAGGAGAAGTATACAAATGCTTTTCTTGGTTATGGTCCTGAAGATTCGCACTTTGTCATTGAGCTCACTTATAGTAAGTCTTATCTGTATCTAGAGCTCCAAAGTACTGTGCTTTATTTAGCTTTATGGTTTGGCTTATATGTTAAGTGTTGTTTTGTTTCCAGATTATGGAGTTGACAAGTATGACATTGGGGCAGGTTTTGGTCACTTTGGTATTGCTGTCGACGATGTGAGTCTTCTTGTTTTATTCAAGTGTTTCCATTTCATGAGTCTTGTTTCTTAAGAAGTGAACTTTCTTTCTTTCTTTCCAAAAAGGTGGCGAAAACTGTAGAACTTATAAAAGCCAAAGGGGGCAAAGTAACAAGGGAGCCTGGTGCTGTCAAAGGTGGCAAAACTGTAATCGCATTCATTGAAGATCCTGATGGTTACAAATTTGAACTCTTGGAGAGAGGTCCTACACCTGAACCTCTTTGCCAAGTTATGCTCCGTGTTGGTGATCTCGACAGGTCCATCAAATTCTACGAGAAGGTTAAGTCCTATGAAATCGTTGTGCAATGAGAGAGTTTATTAGCCTTAACAATATGTGTTTTATCTGATATAGTCTTGGTTCCTTTATTTATAGGCTTTTGGAATGGAACTTCTGCGCACAAGAGACAATCCAGAGTACAAGGTAACATGATATGCCTCATTAATCTAATTCTCACCTGTGTGACTGTAAACTTCATTTTCTATATGTATTGTTTTTTCTGTTCAGTTTTTACGTGCGAATCCTACTAAGCTTGTTCGTTTGATTGGTTTGGTTTGGTTTATTTGTCTAAAATCGCTTGCCGTGAGTGATTGTTTGCAGTACACAATAGCTATGATGGGATATGGTCCAGAAGACAAAACTGCAGTCCTAGAGCTGACATATAACTATGGTGTCACTGAATATGATAAAGGAAATGCTTATGCTCAGGTAAAGAGTAAATTTCTATATAGAGAGAGAGAGGTAGCTATAGTTTCTAACTTGTAAAAAAATTATTGTCAGATTGCAATAGGAACGGATGACGTGTACAAAACCGCAGAGGCTGTTAAACTCTTTGGTGGGAAAATCACGAGGGAACCTGGTCCCTTACCAGGTATAAGCACGAAGATCACCGCATGTTTGGATCCAGATGGTTGGAAGTCGGTAAGATTCTGGTTCTGAGAGAGAGAGATAGGTTCATCATTTTCATGGAAATAGCTCTGACTAAGTGTGTTTGAGTTGCTAACCTTTTGGGGCTTTGCAGGTGTTTGTGGACAACGTTGATTTTCTCAAAGAACTGGAGTGAGAGGAGAAAGGAGGCCACCAGAATGGCTAGTTTCATAGCTATGAAGGCAACAGGAGGATGGGTTGTTTGTCTTACATCAGCTGGGGTCTCATATATCTATCTCTGAGTGGGAGTGTTTAGTTTGTTCAAAGTGAATGGTTTTTTTTTCAGAGTCTAGTGTAGTTAATTCTACAGGATGTCCCATGTTGCGTCTTGTATATCAGTTCTACTTATACCTTATTGCCTTTGAAATAAGATGACAAATGAATGATCAACCCAAAAGATATATCCAAACTTTTGGCAAAAGAAAAAGAGAGAGTATTTGCACACTGTATAGATGGTTGACAAAAAGTTATTGGTGAAATGACAAAAGGTTGTTAGTGGTTATGCTTTATGTCTTGATCAAGTTGGACTCCAATTAGTCCGTGCATGTTTCCTAGTTCATAGAAACTCCATCGATTTAGTGGTTTGATTAAAAATTCATCAATGTTATTATATTAAGATTTGAGTTTTGGATACTAGAAAAGCTGGAGTTATACAAATTATGAAGAAAACTTATAAGAAACCTGTAACATGGTGTAAAGACACAACACAGAGTATAAAGTACTTCAGATAAGAAAATTTATAAAGCTGAGTTCTCCGAGTGTTTTAGTTTTTGAATATATTAGGTATTTACGGATATATATATATATATATATATATATATATATTGTTTATACATTTTATTTTAGGTAGTTGTTTATTCCAAAACAAAATGTAATTAATATTTTAGCTAGTAAATCGTATTTTAAATAGTCGGATACTCATTTGATTCTCGTTTCAGTTTTTTTAGATATAGAAAATAAGAATCTTTGAATATAAATGATTTTTGGTTTAATTTTGTTGGTTCGGTTCGTTTAGATTTTCGGTTAAAGTGGGTGGACATAGCGTGCATGTTGTTTTCACCTCTATTAGCTAAACCTACTTCCGATACAATTGATTAACTTTATGGGAGATCAGTATCTCATTAAGGACATTCACCACCACCCCCAAAAACATTGGAAGCTGCAAATGTTAAAAAAAAAAAAAATACAAGCGCCAATACTCTCCCTCCTCAACATTTTGGTTTCCCTCTCTCTCTCTCTCTCAAAATTTCGAAATCCATTTTCGTTTTCCCTCCCCCCACAATCCGTTATCCCTTCTCCTAAATTGCTCTCTCCTGTGAATCAATCTGGAGAGTACTCGACGAACCCAATTGAAAAGTCTCTCTCTCTCTTTCGAATTACATTTCTAGGGTTTAACTTCTTATTGCAATGACTTTGGATGACGTGAAAGCAGCCTCGAAGCGCAAATCGGATCCTGGCGTTCGAGTCATCGGAGGAAGAATCTACGACTCTAGCAACGGCAGATGCTGTCACCAGGTTAGAACAACAATAACTACTCTCATACTCTCTGATCGATTCAGCTTAGATCAGTTACTAATTTCGAATTGAGCTCCCCAAGATTCCCAATATCGAATGTGTGGGGATTGAATTTGGTTTTGTTTCTCTTTGCAGTGTCGACAGAAGACGATGGACTTCGTTGCCTCCTGCAAGGCCATGAAGAAGGAGAAGCAATGTCCCATTAGCTATTGTCATAAGTGCTTACTCAACAGGTTTGCTTTTTATTTCGTGTTTTCTTTTTTTTTTAACTTTGGTTATGTGTATAATGATTTGATTTATAAATAGGTATGGTGAGAAGGCAGAGGAGGTGGGTGCCTTAGTTGATTGGCGTTGTCCTAAGTGCAGAGGCATCTGCAATTGCAGTTTCTGCAGGTAACATTCTCACATCTTCCTTATTGCTTTTGAGCTTATTAAGAGAGAGAGAACAATATGATCTTACAGGAAAAAACGAGGCCAAAGCCCAACAGGGATATTAACACACAAGGCTAAAGCAAGTGGCCTGTCATCAGTCTCTGAGCTTCTTGAGGTTGAGGGTCATGATACCTTTTCTTATCAGAAGAAAAAGCCTAAGCTGGTACTTAACGCCCCATTTCAAGTATTTTTAAAAACCTATTATTATGCTTATTTGATTGTATTGTTTATGCAGGAGAACGTTTCAAATGGAGGTAGAAGTTGCAGCACTGACTGATTCTATTTGTTTGATTTGAAAATGTCTTACGAAAGAGAGACTAAGACTTAACGGTTTTGATGTTATGAATCACTCAGATGTTGTTCCCAAGGATAGCAACAAAGCGGTGGGGAAGATCAAAACCGCTTCTCCAAAGGCAAAGCTGGTATTCAGTTCTCTATCTTATTCAAAGTTTATTTGAGATGAAGCTTCCTATTTTTTATATTATGCTTATTTGATTATACTGTTTCTGCAGGAGGATGCTTTTGTTGAAGGTACAAGTGGCGTCTGTTTGCTTTGATGTTGTACTAATATGGAGACTAACAGTTTTAATGTTATGAATCAGATGTTGTTGCCAATGAGAACAACAAAGCGACAAGCAAGACCAAGAAAGTCTTGAATAAGACCAAAACTAGCTTTCCAAGGGCAAAACCGGTATTCATCTCTCTATCTTTGTATTCTAAGGTTTTTATGATCTAAGCTTCATTTTTTTTATATTATGCTTATTTGATTATATTGTTTCTGCAGGAGGATGTTTCCAATGAAGGTACATGTGCTGTCTGTTTGCTTTGAAGTTTTCCTAATACGGAGATACTAAGACTAATTGTTTTCATGTTACGAATCAGATGTTGCTAAGGAGAACAACAAAGGGGCAGGCAAGATCAAGAAAGCTTTGAATAAGACCAAAAATGGCTTTCCCAAGGCAAAATCGGTATTCATTTCTCTATTTTATATATAAGGTTTTTG
This sequence comes from Brassica rapa, assembly GCF_000309985.2. Classification (NCBI taxonomy): domain Eukaryota; kingdom Viridiplantae; phylum Streptophyta; class Magnoliopsida; order Brassicales; family Brassicaceae; genus Brassica; species Brassica rapa. The sequence goes on along the minus strand of NC_024801.2, from coordinate 23,528,710 downwards.
CGATCTAAGCTTCATTATTATATCATACTTATTTGTTGTATTGTTTCTGTAGGAGGATGCTTCTATTGAAGGTACATGTGGCATCTGTTTTGCTTTGAAGTCGTCATAAAACGGAGAGACTAATTAACAGTTTTAATGTTATGGATCAGATGTTGCCAAGGAGAACAACAAAGCGGCGGGCAAGATCAAGAAAATTAAAGCCACTAACAAAGTGAAAGAGGAGGAAATTCAGATTGAAGCTAAACTTCCTAATGGTACAAGTTTGACTAATGTCTCAGGCATTGATATACCCACTGAAGAAACTGGAAATGTATTGCAGTTTCTTGAGTTTTGTTCAGCCTTTGGAAAGGTATTGGTTATTTGACTTATCATCTGTAATCATTCCTTGTGCTGTTTACACTCTTAATCTGTGTTTTATGTTGGACTTTTCTGTTAGGCTCTCGATTTGAAGCAAGGGCATGCTAAGTCTATTGTTGCTGCGGTTTTTGGAAGTGGGCGTAACACAAGGAGGCAACAATATTGCTCTGTTATACCGATGATGATCCAGTTGATGAAATTAATATCACATGATAGAGATATGTATGAGTGCTTTTCATTCTGCCCTCGAAAAAAGTAATTATATGGATGTTCTTGTTCTGATGCATCTGAATGATTCTTACAGGTCTTTGTCTCTAAGTGCAACTGATAGCACTTGGTTCAGCTCTCTTGGAGAGTGCTTATTGCAATCAGGAGTTATGAGTGATGTTTTCCGACCTGAAACTTTCAAATCAGGTGTCTCTGAGTACAAGAAGATGGATGCATCAACAAGGCTCAAGCTTCTCAACTTCTTATGTGATGAATCACTTTGCACGTTGTATGTATTCACATTCACTTTTCTGGTAATTTATGCCTCGTTATGATTTAAAACACGTGTGTGAAAAATATTCTAGGAAAATGAGGAATTTCATTGAGGAACAAAGTAAGGAGTCTGACACAAAGGAAAGAGAGGCAAAAGAAAAGGCTGCAGCTGCAAAGGAAAAGGTATTTCTATAATTTGCAAGATGATTTTAATCAAAGCTAGTTGTGTTAAATTTTCGTTTTTTTTCCTTATAGGAGAAACAACTGAGGCAGAAGATGCAAGGTGATCTTGTCAAAGCCCATATGGAAAAAAACGGAGCTCCATTGTCCATTGAAGATCACCACAAAGTTTTGGCTCAAATAAAAGCTGAAGCTAAAGAAGCTTATGGAGAGATGCTGAAGGCAACATCTAGAAGTAAATCTAAATGCCCTTAAAACTATTTATCATCAATGGTCTTACAAATGTCTGTCGTGTTTCATGCTTAAACTGATGTAACCTGTTTTGCAGAGAGGCAACGATGTGATGCTGTTAGAACTGACCCGATCCTTTTGAATGATGATGGTCTTGCTCTCTGGAAACTAAAGTGCTTTGAGGAAGAACCAAAGTTTTTGCTTCAAGGTTTGAAACTTACTCAAACTCTTTGTTTGTGTTTTAGTGCAAGTGTTTCAAATCTCATTTTTTTATTCATGCACAGATGTAGGAGGAACCTTTGATGATTTATCTCCACATGAAAAATGGTTAGCTTTCAAGCCTGAGCAGAAACAAGAGATAGAAAAGTATATCTCTGCCAATAGGTAAGCTAATTCTCATGGAGAGGCTATTTGTTAATAGTCGGATTTGTAAAGTTAAAGATGATCAAATTCTTGGGCATGAAACAATATCAGTTCTTGCTTCTATTTTGTAGGATGAAAATGATGCTAGCACAAAAGAATGCAAATGTGGAAATCAATTAAAGAACGAGAATTGGCCATCATTCAACTTTCAGTATTCTGAAAATTTAAACTCATATCTTCTCTTTTGTCATCTTGGCTTCTTTTGTTCAGTTCAGCTTAATTATGTTGTATGATATGGGCATGATATGCTTGTTCTATGCCTCGGACTCTTAATATAGTAGGGAAAACTCAATCTTGTATGTTTCATTATTATTTTTGTATCAACATCTTTGGTTATATAGAAAATGTTGACAAAAAAATTTAAAGCCCTTTCAGAATGAATACATATTAGTTTTGCTTATTCCTTATAATCTTAATTTATTCGTACAAGATTAATTTGTCAAAATAACAGTCAGTTTGATTAGGTAAATAGTGAAGTGACTAATACTATGTAAGTGGATTAGTCTTGTCTTGTTTATACAATCCGCTCTATGTATTTCTAAACCTGGAGGGGCTACGGTGGCTCGGAGATGATAGCCCGGAATGTGTACGGGGGTGGCTCGGAGATGATTGATATTTAAGGCTTCGAATGGTGATAAACAAAACTGTACTACACCACAGTTAACAAAAAATTATATATGTATGTTTTTGTTACTGTTAAAACAGCACTCAGTTATTTTCCATTTGGATCCTAAGCCTAACTTCTTCCGTCTCAGTTACAAACAATGGCATGGCCACACCATCACCACCCTATATCTACGCGTTTTATTGCCAACCCCTATATCTATGCGTTTTATGATGATTAATAGTTGTGTCTAGACTTTTTGATGTACCTCAGTTTAAACGCTTTTGGACAAGAATTAGACCCCAAACACAAAAGCACTATGAATATAAAATCATGACGTTAGATTGAACTAGTTGTTAGAACAAACTGGGATAAAAGGTGCCGTATTTTCACAAAATAAATAAATATATTTATCAATTTATTTGTGCAAATGCTCGACCATTTACTAAGTTTGCCCAATTGTATAACTTGCGTTTTTACACTACTGAATCATTCAGCTTCCCCTAAAGCTTCGAGTCGATCCAACTTTTCATAGAAGCAACATACTTTAGATTGTATTTATAGTCTACTTCCCTTGAAATCTTCGACTTATCCCGCTTCTCATAAAAAGAAGCTATCCCCACGCTGATAACATGTGTCAGCCTTCCCCCGATTTTTACAGATCCATATGGAGTTTTCAAAATATCCTAATGTGATCCAAATTCGACCTGGTTTGTTTTATTTTAATTCAAAACCCTTGGGTTTATTTTATCTAAGAATTTTTAATACATGCCATAACGATTAATAAACAGGTTTCTATACGGCCATTAACCAATAGTATACTGATTGAAGTAAGAACATGTATTGCATAAATTATACTTTCCAACAACTAGTTACGACTTACGACTCCATTATTTATATAGCTTTATAATTATTATAAAAAATTATCTAACAAGACATGTAAAGTCCGTCATTGTCGACCTTTGAAGAGGCAAAGAGCATGCTCTTCACAGGATTATCACATGTCGACCGGTGTTCATCCGTACATTACATGTTTTATTATACAAGACGCTGTGCAACACTTGTGTTTCTAGAAAAAAAACACTCGTTTTATTTCTTATTAACTAAACATATAATTTATCCAGTTTAATTAATTTAATCCCTTAAATAATCAATAGACCCTACAATAAAGATGAACAAGTAAAAATACAAGAAACTTTCGGATTCATTTCTGGATCCGAGGGTTCAAGGTAATGCGATAAGTTTAATGGTATTGTCTCGTATTTGTCATATCATTGGGGCATTTATGTCCCCACATAACATGTTTAGGACTCACGACCCCAATAAAAATTTAGTAAAAAAATTCATCTCTAATAATTATTTTCAAATATTATAAAGAAATAATTTCAAGAATGTTTTCTTGAACTGTTTCGACTATTTCTTATATCAAACGTAATTTCAATTATAAAATTTTAGATTTTATTTTCTAAACACTTTTTTTTTGAAAACTATAAAATTTTAGATTGTTATTTTCCTTTTTGCCAAGTAATAAATTAGGAACAGTATTTTTTCCGGACAACATTACTGTAACACCAACATAATGCTGATTAATTTTGTCATTCACAGCATAACGAATAACAAAGATTATAATGTTAAAGTTAGTAATATATAGAGGGTGTTTGGTTGGACTGTATCAACATAACCTTAACTGTAGAATTTATTAGTTTATTTGAATTTTTGATGTAGCGTAGCAAATGTAGGTTGTATAAATTAAATAAGAAAAAGAATAAAAAAGGAAAAAGATTCCTACAACAATATTTTTTTTGGTTTAGAAAATAAAGCTTCTACAACACTTTTTTTTAAAAAAAAAATTGGTTATACCTTTAAAAACTACATAAAACATTGATTGGCAAATTTTATGGTTGTAGATAGAAATTAAAGCTAAAGTCACTTGATATAGCCAAATTAATCACCACCATAGTAGCTATAAACCATACAAATGTACTATTTAATTCGTTTTTAGCCATTGAACAAAGATTACAAAGGAATCTAACCAAACCCACGCATTTAAAAAATAATGGGTTAGAAATAAAATATAGTAATATGTTGCGTAGGCTCTAGCATTCTTAAATTATTAATGGGAAATCGCATTATAAACCTTTAAATGGGTACTTACTAACATTTTAATCTCTAATATTTTTGACAACCACTTTAAACTATTAACCTTCTATTTGTACGACAAAATACCTTCAACTTGACTTAGTTGTTCATCAAGTCAAGAATATGACCGAAACTATTCATTTACGGTCAAAAATGACGAGCCGTCAGTTTTTAAAATAAAAACAACTAAAATTAAATAATATTAGAAAACTAAATAATTTTTTAAAAAAATAATCTAATTTTTAAATTTGTTACATGTTCAAATAATTAATCTTAAACTTTCTAAAACTAAATAAATATTCATATAATTTTATAAGTTTTCAAAAATTTAAGAAAAATAAAAATGTTGACTTTCTAAAAAAATCAGTAAAATTATTCTCAAAAAAATTCAAACCATAAAAAAAATTCAAACCTTAAAAAAAATTTAAACTTATAAAATTTCAAGTAATTTGAATTTTTAACTTAACTTATAACTACAACCACTTCGAAATTTTTAATTTTCTGAAATTTTAGATAACTTATAGAATTGTTTGAATATTTTTTTAGTTTTAGAATGTTTAAGATTAATTATTTGAACATGTAATTTTTTTTAAATACGCTTTTCAAAAAATCATTTTTCTTATTTTATTTAATTTTCTGATTGTATTTATTTTTAGTTAGTTTTTATTTATTTATATTAAAAACTGACACGTCGTCACTTAAATGAATAGTTTTGGTTACCTTCTTACTTTAGTTCTCAAAATTTAGGAGTCTTCGTGATTCAACATCCTAAGTTAATCAGTATAAATAATCAGAACTACCGATGCTGAAACAAAATATCGGGTTTGATGCTAAGCGGTATGTTGTACCATTTTAATGGTTAGCATTCACAAAAACAAGAAAAACTATGAGTATTAGCATTTGATTCTTACTACTGTTTCTTACTTGTAATTAATCTGTTGTCCTTTAACACTCTTTAACCGCTAATTTATAAAATAATGGTTTCCAAAGGATTAATCTCTTCTAGAGCTGCAGCTTACGGTGTGCCAACAACATGTTATTGTGACTCTCACTTCAAAGAAAATTGGAAATCCTTATTGAAGATTCTACCGCTTCGCTCAAGAGGTACGTATTTACTAGCTAGTAGAAAATATTGTAGCCAAAAGATTACAATGGAGCTTGATATGAAGGTAAGTATTCTAGATGCAAAACATATTTGTAAAAGAAGTAAATATATGAAACATACGTGGAAAAGAACTGATGATTGATATCGATTAATTTATCACATTTCACAGTTTTAATTCAATATGTGGAATTATAGTTTAGGTAGTTTAATAATTAAAATTTGAAGTTTAGGAGGTTTAGTGATGAAGTTTAAGTTTTTTTTGGGGCGGATTAGGTCTACTGATGTTAGCCCTATTAGCTGGTGTAAAGTTACTGAACTTTGGAGTAACTCTTACTAATGAATCAGCGGTTGTTATTTTAATAACCAAAGTATTCAGATTTTGGGTTAATTAGTTTGCAAAAAAGTTAGAGATGTCAATGATACTTGATCCGACACACGATGACAAGGACAGCTTCCAAACTCCACAGTATCATACAAGAGAAAAGAACACAATGCGCGTGGGGTTGCTTTAGATTCCTTTGTAAATCTTGCTACTTCTTAGAAATTTGACATGGCACTATCTCTAATTAAGAGAGAGAAATAGACACTCTTTTAGTTTCGAAATAAAAAATATCAGGCTCCTTTTTCTTGATATACAAAAGAATATATTATGTCATCATGTATGATGAGATAAAGTATGGGATACAGTTCCCTTGTTAGTTGTTTCTTTTTTCTTTTTATTATCTATAATGGGTATGATGTATACGTGTATGTGAGTATATATAGGTTAAGTCTTACTCTCTTTGCACAACATCTTTATGGGTCTCACTTTCTCTCCCTCACTCACGCATACTCTCTACTTTCTCACACACTCTCGTTAGAGTTTTATTTGTTTTTTCTTGACTAAAGGTTTCTCTCTCGTTAAATTTTGTTATCATGAAAGACACCAAGAAGAAGACTCCATGCAGCAAGAAGCTTGGAGGATATTTGAGAGAGCAAAAGGGACGGCTGTACATCATCAGAAGATGCGTGGTCATGCTCATTTGTTGGAGTGACTAAACATTTGCGGCTCCTCTACATATACACATCAGTACTAGATAGCATATTGTGCTCGCAATATCTATTTTTGTTGTACTACTGATTTATGATTGAAGAGAGGGGTTGGATCTTTGTGGCTATAAGCGATGCGAGATGAGTTCACGAGATGGAGTTCCTTTTATCTCCGAGGTGTTGCTCCAATATAAGTTTAGATAATAGTTTTTTTTTCTTGAATTAGCTAGCATGGAAATGAATAATTAATTAGATCATGTTTTTATATTAGTGTATGATATAAAGTAAGGAGAGAAAACATGAGCACAGTTTGTCAATGCATATAGGATATTTTCTAGGGAAATATATTTTCTCTCGCTGACTCTCTTCCAAGTCTTCATTATTGTTTTGATATTTAACAATAATAATAATCATAGAATAATAATAATCAAAGATGCCAATTACTACTATTTTTATTGTTGTGCTTAATTGTACTTGTCAGTTACTCTTAAAACTGGATTTAGTTCCATCAGAAAATGATTTTAACACTTTAAACAGAAATATACATTTAGCACGTACCATCAGACATGCGCACGCAGATATCAAACTGAAAGTGATATGCAAAAACTATTCGGTGATTGGATATTCAGAAGAAAAAAATCTGGTAACATAAGAAATTGTGAATAGAAGTACTTTGGCATTTACGAATATTAAATGAAATTCAGTATCAATCATATCAAACTTTTCATATATTGCCTCTATTTTGAACATTCAAGCACATGTGTTTGTTTGAACCTACCGACTTAAATTCAACAACATTATTAAATGCGACTGTTTACATTTACATTGACAATTTTTTAAATTTCATTTATTATTTTTAGAAATAAAAGCCAAGATCTATCAGTGGCTGGAGAGAAAAGGATATTTCACCAAAATAACAAGACATGATTTTGTAAAGGAAAAAAAGAAAGAAAAATAGTCACTAGTGTCTACTGTTTTGCATTGTGGCTGTGAATGTATACTGCGGGAAGGGTGTGGTTGTTGGGTTAAGTGGGTTTTAGTTACCATTCAACAAATATTAAAATGAAAAGCAAAGTGCGTTTCTCAAATGATTTGTTCCGCCATTGAGAATCGTGTCAGTACAAAATTACGAACCGCTTTGCATTTTATTCACCTCTCATTTTTGGTGTGGTTAAGTGCGGTCAAGTGCGGTCAATCTCTTTTTTTTTTGCTAATTAATTATATCTAGCCTTACTATAGCTTCCTTAAATAATTATTGTGATCAAATATCTCTAAAATTAATATAAATTTATTTGATCAGTTTACACAATATTTCAAATTACTTTTTCAAAAATATTAAAATAAATTAAAGCATATAACTATTGTTTTCAAAACCGGACCAATCCGATAGTTTGAACCTGGTTCGACTATGAACCACCGATTACATAGCCGAGTTAGGTAATCATTTGTTCGACCATGAACCGGTTACATAGCCGGGTTAGATAATAATTTGTTTGACCATGAACCGATTTATTAAATAGATAAAAACCATTAAAACTATCAAAAATCTATAAACCATCTATATTAACATAAAATTAGTTTATAGTGTCTTAAGTTTTAAATTCATTTATTTTTTAATTATGTATAATATTTATTAGCATTAATTTTAAATTTATACACTAAGTATATATTAAATAAAATTATTGAACCATGTTTAATCTGGTCAAACCATATTGAACCGTGATTCAAATATGATCCGATTTAGCTTCTGGTCTAATTTTAAAAACACTGCATATAACCGAAACATATTTAGTTATATTCGAAGTGACAGGTTGAGTTGTAGATGCATGCTTTAACTTTATTTTTTTTCTAAAACTTCTAAAATTAACAATTATGTTTTAAAGTCAATTTTAAAACTACATCAAAGAGAAAATAAAATACGGTTGTTAACCCTTTATTTACTAAAGCAATATTGTTTGTGGTGTAGGAAAATATATAGTAGTATAAACTTTAAAAATAATGTAGTATCATTTATTTTTAGCTTATAAAATATAAATATATTATATATATATATCAAATAATTTAAAGCTGTTATTTATATGTCGAAATATCCAAAACTATTATTAATATTTCAGCTATATAAATATTTTTTAAATAGTTAATATATATATTTTTTAAAATTATATTAGTATCAGTGATTTTTAGTGTATAAATATAAATTATATTATATATATCCCGCAGTTACACTATTCATTATAAGTGTCACCATTCATATCTTATTTTGAACCGCACCGCTTAGACAAACCGCAGTTGTTCCGCAGTGTGTGTTTCTCTTACACAAACCGCAGTTAAACCGCACCGCAGTATTCAATCCTCTTGTTCCGCACCGCTTAATCCGCTGTTACCATTCGGAGCCTGTGTCTTATTACCGAGTTTGGGAGATATACTGATTGATATGTATTGAAATATACAATGCATTACTTGATTGATATTCAGAAGAACTGACAAGATATTCAAATCTTACCAATGAGAACGTGCCGCGACTGAGGAAAAGTATACATACTCATAGTGATGACAGCTTTTATGTCTGCCCACGGGCAAATGCCGATGTTCTAGGACCCATACACCATCAGATCCGATCGCCACATCATCTCCAATAAATAGGACCCACACCTTGTGTCATTTTAGTCTTAGACCCCAAAGAGCCATTAGGATCGTTTTGTGGTCTCATGGTTGAAAAATGAAGAAGTCCGTTTGTAATTACCTCTTGGCGATTGTGAGTTTTGGTGATTCGAGATAAGACGGTTATAAGAGAGTTAGCATACATAACTAATATGATATTTTTATTCTTGTAATCATTTGTCTGAGCAGTTGAAGAATAGCGATCAATTTGACAAGTCAGCGTATTTTTATTTTTAAACATTCCTTAATTATAATCAATTAGTTATAATCTGGTGGTAAGACTTGCTTTAAGGTAAGGTTGGAATTTGTTAGTTTTGTATTCATTTTTCCATAAATATATTGTTTGACCTAGAGATATGTTTTAGATCTTATTAGAAAACATGTACCTAGATTAATTGTCAATCTTTTCCTCCTGAAAATTTAGTTGGACCTTGGTCTAAACACCTTCAGTTAACAATAAAACATTCCTTAAGCGTTCCGATCTATTGAACCGACACTTATCAATGTAGGTTTTAAATATCTAAAAACTATAACACCAAAATGTGGGTTGAGTTGTCTGTGATCGTAATTTCATGTAGGCGGATCTTTCGAAAACTATTTTAACTAAATGTGTATATGTTGTAATAAATGTGTAGACGATACATAGATATATATGTGTTTAGACTTTAGCTGTCTACTTTGATCCATTAATACCACATAGAGGAAAGCAATATAGGTATACTGATAAACACGCAATAGCTTTGATAGTTGGTGAATGGTTTGGTTATGTCGTTTAACTTTTGACTTTATTTGGTTATTTTAAAATAACTGTTTAGAGTACAGTAGTAGACATTTCCAAAATTAACTTCAAAACTTTAAATACAAAGGTTTACATGTTCTAATAATTTTTTTTTTTGATAACCGAGTGTCCTGACTCAACTGTGGTGATCCAGACTAGAGACTGAAGCGAGCAAGGACGCTGCCAGGGGGTCACCATGTGACTCACCGTGAACGGTCTTCGGGCTCGGAAGCTGGGGGATCCGCATGTAAATTCTCCAGTAGCCGGATTTCGAATCCAGATGACAGAACTCACAACCGTGAACCTTTTATCAACAAAATCAGTATAGACTCATTATCAAGATTGACATCTAAAACCAGTATAACTACTTTATTAATAAGTCACATTCTCTTCATATAGAAGTGTATAAGTTGTTCTCCAAACATAAACTCTTTTTTTTGTTTAATGTAAAACGTTTATTTTTCTTCAGTCACATAAAATCCTTTTTTCCAGGATCAAATAACCCATAGACATCACAATACATAAACTTACCTCTCCACCTTCATGTAACACACTTATAATATCTCATGTAGTATTTCATGAACGATACGAAACTCTTTAAAAACTGTGTCTTAAAAAACTGGATCTGGTTCGGTATCTTAAAAAACTTATAATAATTCAAATATTAAAATTTATAATATATTAATTGTTTTGGATAAATTTGATATTTTAGTTTTTTTGGTTACTTTTGGATATTTTTAAATACATTTAGATATAAAACTAAACTGGTTATTTCGGATAAAATGTGTTATTTTTCTATATATTTGAGTTATAATAAGTCAAATCCAAACCGAAACCGATTTTTTTGGGTTCATTTGGATATATCCGAAAATATACGGATCCGATCTGATATTTAGAATTATCCGATCTGTACCAATTTTCTATATCCAAATTATCCGATATTCGAAATATTCAATCTGAACCCGATCCAATACCTGAAAGCCTATGCCTATATATATAGTAGATATAACCTGAAATAACCCATGTTCGGAACTACGCTAGGCGCTAGTCGGGCGGCAACTCCAGACCTAGCGAGTTATCAAAAAATCGGAGATTACGTGGAGCGTAGTTTTAAATACAATTTAATATACTTAGCTAATTTTAAACATGGTGACACATGTTCTTAGACATAATTATATAATTTTTTATATATAATTTTAAACAACTTCTTTTTGATTCGTCGAACATTTAGATTATGGTGTGTTTGGTACGAAAAAATCCCTAATTAATGTAATTATGTGTTTGTTTTGGGTTTGATAGCTAATTATAATTATTTAGTAATGAATAATTACACAAAATCTATCAATAATGAGTAAAAAATAATCAACCGTGTCTCACTTTACACTAACGAAAAAAAAACTTAAGCGGTCTAGGGGGGAATTAGGCGATCAACGCGAGAATTAGGCGGTCTTACGTGAGTCAACGCCTAACTATACCAATTTAGGCATATTCGCCGCGATCAACCTCCGAACAACGCGTAGGCGGCTAGGCGGCCGCGTTTTTGACCCGGGGAAATAACCAATCAAAGAGATGACTACGGAGATTTACTCAAACCTAACTATATAACTCATCCAACAGTTAGGCTCCGAATGGTAAATGCGGTTTGATCGGCGTGGGACAAGCAGTATAACTGTGGTGCGGTTTTAATCAGTTATAAAAACGTATAGATATATGGTATATGTAAAAAAAATTTGTTATTCAAAGTGAACAAATGGTGCGGGACGGGACAGTTCGTAACATTCAAATTCTTAATCACTCATATATACGATCATGAATCCATGATCATGGATATTTTAAAATGGTCCTCGAGTGGATCTTTCGAATAATTTGTTCACTTTGAATTAGATCGCACGAGATTCGTTGATAATTTGTTCCTTATATTTAAGCATTAACCTATATGGGTTTTTTTTGTTTATTAAAAGCATTTCAGCAGCCCATCATTATACCGACAAAGCCCATCTTCCATTGTCTTATTTCCTTTTCCATATTCTCCTAACTGGAACTCCTAAGGAAGTTTTTAGTTGTAAGCTAATTGTACTACCTGATCAATACTATTAAAAGGGAAAGAGTGTCAAAAAATCTACCTATGAAAGTTGTTTGGGCCATTTTCTTCTATTATATTTTGGTAACCCTATATATTATAACAATATGTGACCATCATTAAAATTTTAAAATAAAAAACAAACACATCTCGATAAAGAATATATGGAAAATATGCTAATGACTATTATCTTACCAAATACAGGAGAAGTTAGATGTTTAAGATTTTAATGTTCTTCCGTCATATAGCCAAAGGGAATAAAAAGCCCATTAAAGTTTATTGATAATTGTATTTGTACCTCTCAAACCAATTAAACCAATAAAACATGTTTCATCATTTGGCAACATTACCAATCTCTGCATAATTGGGTTCATATAAAAATGTCAACAAAGAGTGTAAAATCAAGGAAATTCAATTTTGTGGAGTATCAGGAAATTCAATTTGTTCGAATAAAAACATTAAATGATTTGGATAATTTTAAATAAAAAATATCTGATATTTTGGGTATTTCAATTTTGGGTAATATCGAATAAAAATATCTGATATTTTGAATAAAAAATATTGGGGTATTTCAATTTTGGGTAATTTGGTTTATAAATAGTAGTTTTTAGATATTTGGTTATTTAGAAATCAAATATAATTATTATTTATTGGTATATAATTTGTATTTTAAAACTCAGGTACCCATTTGGTTCTATGTTCGGTTTTAATTTTCGGCTTCAGAAATATCATATCTGCTGGGTTATTTAAGAAATTAATTTCAATTTTGGTTTTGGGTTTTTCTGTTTGATATGGTTCGGTGCATGGTTCTATGTAAATGTACCTAGATCTATACACTATTTTTTTATTGAAATTTATTTTTAAAAAATATTTAATTTCGAAAACAAACCCGCGCTTAGAAAGCGCGGGTTAAAATCTAGTTATTATTTTAAATTACGTGGACAAAAAAAATCTGTACACAAGGTAAACGCTCAAAACTCTAAATAGTTTCGATGATAAATATTTTTGTATGAAATTAAACAAACAAAACTATAATAACAGTTTCAATCGTTCTACTATTTGACAAACAAAATTATATTGCCTCATATAATAGAAAAATTTGGCTTACAGCTGACTGCATGTTGTTTTATTAGTGACTTACTGCTTGATAAAACAGTTACTTTCATAAAAATATCCACAAACTTAAAAATTACTCTTTTATATATATTCATATATGTATATGTGTGTTTGGGCTAAATTTATCATCAAATATTAGTTAAAAAACATTGCCAAGTATAATTTAATATTTAAGACGTGAATCAGGTGCCGTATCTAACTTAGTTTAGATAACCGTTATTGGTCTTACGGAGTACTTCAAGAAGTCTGGTTCTCCTCTTATAAAGGTCGGAAAATTTTAACCTCATTGTTAGTTGGTATGTTATGTCTTAGTTTAGATGGAATAGCGTTTGAATCAAGGTATGTTATGTGTTAACTACAAAATATTAAACGAATTTTCTATGAACCATTTTAGTTACAAAATATAAGAAAACTAAAACATATATATGTCGTTTATAAAAATATAAAATAATTTAAGCCAAGCAGTAGAAAACTTGAACTTATGTCGCATAATTTTTACAACTCTTTTGATTAAAGTTAGAATATTATAAATTGGTTAAAAGTTATTATACTGAAAATTATATAGAGAATCTTGCAAACTCTGGAGCTTGTATTGAAATTTACTTTTAAGTGACTCAAGTGTTGAGTAAATCTGAAATCCCAAAATAAGATATGAGATTCTATTAATAAATTTACAATAAAAATCTAAACCTCTTTAGCTATATACTAAATTTGAAACCGACACTTACATTATTTCTCATTTAAATTGTAAATATTTGAATTTTAAATAACAAAAATGACGTTCCTACACTGATGAAAATCTGGTGTGACTATTTTTGATGCTGATGATTATTTCAACTATGTTAAATTGGAATATCATAAAATGTGTCCAAAATTTCCATGAAATCGTTTCATCTCTCCTTATCTTAACAAGTCTTTCTTTCATAAACTCAAATAGTTAAAGTAACCAAAGCACAAATCAAAATCAGTCAAAACTAGGGGTAGAACACAGTCTACATTTCTAGCAATAAAAAATATCAAACAAAACCCTAAACCCAAAATAAATAAATTAATTAAAACATAAATCCAAAAAAAAATAAAGCCTACATTTAAAAACTAAAATCCAAACTCTTAAAACCTAACTTTCTAATCCTTCAAAAGATACATTTCCTAAATTTCAAAGATTCAAATTGTCTTTAAAAAATTTAAAGAAATTTCTCAACTTTACCCCTATAAACTATCGTATTTCTAATTGTTTTTAAAATGATACACTTTGCTTAAACATGATATTTTATGTGGTTTTACAGAAAAAATATGTAACTGTTGACAGTTGTGCCCATTGATATACGAACAACCCTTGACTAATAGCTAGGGACATCAAAATGAAAATTTGGAAACGACAAATCTTTTCACAATCTTTATGGAATCGTACGGGGGAACCAACTCAGGTCATTAAAGCTTCTTTTTGACAAAACCCTAGAAAAAATGATAATGTTTTTTTTTTCTGTTCAAAGAAAAAATGATAATGTTTATGTTGTATATACAGAACAATATATTCCTGATAAAAAACTTTCACAAAACAAAAAAACTATTTTCCTTCATAAAAGTAAAATAAAAACCACCAAAAATAACAGAGTTGAATTTTCATAGCAAATAGGTAGAATTAGTAACCATTAGATAAAGGGCTCCGCTGGACAAAAGAATAGCAGATCTATATATCAAAAACAAATCGAAAGAAAAGCAGATTATAGGAAAACAACAATACAAAATACTTTACATTCAAGAACATCGGTGTATCCTGAGTCTTAAAAGACTGGTCTTATCATCGAATGGAAACAAATCCCTTCACAGGTCGTTTTCTGTTGTTGAATTTTATATATCAGGACCACTTCTCAAATTTATTGGACATGTCAGAAATTGCCATTGCCAAGACTAAATACGAAAATACCTACTTGTATGTGTATATATACATAGTAAAAATATATATTCTAAGATGATACTAAAAGTGGTTGAGTTTGAGGTTAATTCCCAGTATATAATCGCATTAACCAGTATAGGATCGGGAATCGGAAACCCTAAGTAAAATTTAAACCCTAGGCTAAAGAAATCAATCCGTAATTGAAACGATATACCTAAATCAGATTCAAAATCATCTTTTGCAAGCAGATCTTCAGTTAATGAACAAAAACTCATGCCTTGGTCACTCTACGGTTAACCACTTCCTTGCTACGCATCTCATTCATGCATACTATCTCTATAGATTTTCTTGTCTTGGTATGAGAATTGTACGCTTACTCTCCTCTCTCTCGCTCCCACTCTCTTTCTTCTTTTCTATTTCCTCTTTTTAGCTGATTCTCTCTTTTGATGATGTGAAAGTTGTGGTCTTGTTTCTAAAAGAAAACTACAATTATTGATTCTTGGTTCTTGATTCTTGATTTTAAATTTGTGAAGGTCCTTAAGCTCGGTGATGTCTTCTTCCAACAATGATTACATTAATGGTAACAATGGAGTGTACCCTCTCTCTCTTTACCTTTCTCCACTCGCTGGCCATCAAGACATCATCCGTAATCCCTATAATCATCAGCCAACACCATCTCCGGGCCAAATGGTATCAGCAGTGCCTGAGTCTCTGATGAACTACATGTCTTTTAGCTCAAACCGTGCTGTGAATCAGCAAGGGTTCAAGATTCCTGAGGTGTCTAGAGAAATCAAGAAGGCGGTGAAGAAAGATAGGCATAGCAAGATTCAGACGGGACAAGGTCTTAGAGACAGGAGGGTAAGGCTTTCTATTGGAATTGCTCGCCAGTTCTTCGATCTCCAGGACATGTTGGGGTTTGACAAAGCCAGTAAAACATTAGACTGGTTACTCAAGAAATCAAGAAGAGCCATCAAAGAGCTTGTCCAAGAAAAAAAGCTCAACAACACTGATGAAGATTTTGGAAATATAGGAGGTGAAGTTGAGGAGGAAGAGGATGGCGATAAGAGCTTTTTGTATGGTTCAAGCCCTGATTCTTGGGAAGAAGAAGTGGCATGTGAGGTCAAGAAGGCACAGAAGAGAAATAAGAAGATTGAACTTAGCAACATATCTTCAAAGGAATCAAGAGCCAAAGCTAGAGGAAAGGCAAAGGAGATGACCTATGATCATCCAGAAACCATCTCCGAGATCACACAAACTGAAACCATGGACCCGCTCAAGAGGTCTATAATCTCCAATGAAGGAGAACACATGACACATTCTCTCTACAAGGAAGCAACCCAAGAGTTCGATAGTCAAGAATGTATCTTAAGCAAGACGAAGGTCAATCTTCCCACCAATATGGATCAAATTTACAACCAGAATTATGGAACGTCTATGTTGAAAGATCAGGGTTCTAGCAGCAACTATAATAATATTCTGCCTCAAAACTTGGATTTTTATTATGATCAAAACTCTTTTGTTGATCAACCCTTTTGTGCAGTCACCAAGACGAGTTTCCCCAGGGGTAATGTTTGGATTCAAGACTCTTATCTAGCTTAAATTATTATTCATATATCTTTGCATTCCATGATATGTTTCTTTTTCTTGTTTTTATCTGGCAGGGTTCCCATAAATCTTGATATTTTCGGAGCAGTAAGCATCAAATTTAAACATGTAAGGCAAAATAATCGCGTGTTCCTCTTGTATGTATATTTATAGTTATTTGTGTTCTTGGAGACATGTTATCTGATCTTCTGTGACACATTGATCAACACATTTCCTTTTTAAGAGTAAGTTTGTAAGCTTAAGATGTATTAGCTAAAGTGGTATTGTAACCTTTAAAGTAATTTGAGGATGAACCAGAAAATGATTTATATATATGGCGAAACCCAATCCAGTCCAACATTAATAATTCGATTAGGTACTACACACAACAATTTTTAGGCCTAACCATTATATATTTTCATAGTTCAACGTTTCACATGCAGATCTATATTAGGTTCGATTCCTCAAACCCTAGTTTCCATTAGGACCCACATTCAGACACATGTAAAGTTTGATTAAGGGGGCGATTGGTTTTCCCGCTACCACCCGCAAACGCAGCTTTTGCGGTTGGTAGCGGTTGTCGGTGGTTTGCAACAATCACTCAGATCGCTCTAAACCGCTTCAAACCGCTTCGAATCTCATAAATTCAAAAGCTGGCTCCAGCTAGCGTTTGCGGTTGCGGGCGGTTGCGGGAGGGTAAATTTTTTTTCTGTTTTTTAAAACAATATATATACAAAAGTAAAAATATTTAATAAAAAATTTAAAATTGAAATTATGAAAATATTAAAATATATCTATTATATTTTAATTAATATTATAAAATTTTATAATAAAACAATTTCAATAAATTTTCAAAAATTAAAATTATAACTTTTTAAATATAAATTTATATTTATTATAATTTTATGATTTTTGATATTTTTATAATTATATTAAATGTAAATATTGTTAATTTATTATTTGACTGTTACCGCATTTGGTAGTTAACCAGTCATAAGTCACCCGCAAATGCACAAATTTTTAACCGCAGTACCAGTCGTACAAATCTCTTAAAACCGCTAGAAACCGCAACCGCCCGCATCCACAAACTCCCGCAACCGCAACCGCTGCGTTTGAACCAGTCAGGCCCTAAGTTACATTGCAAATTGAAATGAAACTTAGCACTAGTGTGTGAAAATGTGGAAGCATGTCTTTGGTTATGTTTGGCCATCCAAATATGTGGAGTATAGACCTTAGCTTTGATATTTTGTCTCTATAATTATATATATCCTCTTGGTCATCAGATAAGGATCTTTGCAGTGATTTATACGTTTTTTCCTTTTGAAGGTATATACTACAGTAATTGGTTTTAAAGGCGTTTAAACTTTGATGTTTTTGGGAAAAGAGGATTTTTAACTTCTACATCTTCGAGTATAATTTAGTGTAAAACTTGTTAGGTTAAACTTCTTTGACCAAAGATGTAAACGAGTTTATATCAGTAGTAAAGGAAAGTTCAATGTTCTGAAGTGATCTGTTTATCTGTTTAAGTCACATTTTGATTACGATCTTTATTAAGTCGCTTATTGCTTCAAAATTTTGTAAACATTCACCATTCGCAGATATTCATTTCAACTTTAATTGTAGTTTAGAATCTAGCGAAAACTGCAAACGATATTCCTCTACAACAAAATCTGACCACAACTCATTTGAAAATCAAGTTAGCTTTCGAAATTATAGTTTATTAGCTAGTATACTTTGTTGTCGCAGTATCATAAAACAAATTTAAATCTGAAAATGTGTGTGGGACGGAAAAAAGAAAATCAAAGATATAGGAAACGTGTAGTTTACTCGTTTTAAAATAAATATTTCAAGAGAATGCAAGATTTGACTAATATTCTGATCATTTTTATATATTAGGGATTCTAATAATTAGCTTCGTAAATAAAATACATATATTGTATAAAATAATTTGAAGTCGACTTTTTATGCTAAAAATGATATGTGTTCCAACAAAGTATTCCAATAGAAATGAACGTTGAAATTTTAGCTCAGCTAATATCTTCTAACTTTTGTTTTCCAAAAAATGCTAACTATACCAGAAAAATACATCATGGGTCACACCTTCAAAAGAACAATACATCGAAGTAAATTATATATATGTAGTTGCAAAGGATATATGCTTGGACAACGTGATGATTTCGTCAAACTTTGGTAGGAAACCGTTTATTTTGTTTTCACAATAAGAAAAAAATTCAAAACTTCAATACTTTAACTGGTCCAATCCCAAAAAACATATGAACAAGTTGGAGAGATTTTTAACTTAGCTATGTGTTGATGGCGGAAACCTGGAAACTATGATCTTTAACTCGCCTTGGGTTCGGAATTATGTGTAAAGCATGGTAGATTATGTGATAATATTAAAGCAAAATTAACGATTTCTGTTACGGACGTACAACACAAACGCTATTAGTGAAAATGTTGTTAGCGTCATATGTATGCTTCTTTAATTTGTTCGCGAGTATCAGTATACATTGTTTTCTTGCTTGTGTGTTATTAAGGTTTTATTTTGGTGTTAACACACATGAAAGATGATACTATATGCTTCGTATACTCGGCATAATTGAAATCTTACTAAACATTACATCTAGACATAATCTTAGAATAGATTTCCGAAACAAATAATTGACAGATCTGAGCTTCAATAGCTAAAAAAACAGGCTAGTTTACGTTCTTCTCTTGGATATGTAGCTATATATCATCAAGTCCTTATATTACATATAGATTATTTTCATAAATTTAATTGTTATATTATCTTATTCGGAATTTTACCCATATATCGCTTTGCTTAATAAATATGGATGAAATTTAAGTATAAACCCTATCAAAAGCTATTTGCTGTAAATTAAATGAAATAAACACTACCAAGTTAATTGAAAGTCTTCTTACCCTAAAACTTAGATAAAAATTGGGTATATATTAAAGCTTTGCGCAATGACGTTTACATAAAGTCACAACGCAATTCTTGAGACGAACTAAAAACAAAGGAAAATGCTCTCTAAAATTTAGACAAGGATATACAGAAAACAAAACTAATGCAACTGATGAGAAATAGAGATAGAAAGATATAGAGTTACCTCTGAAAGTTATTCCTCGTTGTTTCAAACAGATTCTGAAGCAGAAAATACAATCTTGTCATCTTGAAGAAATATATATCATCTTTCAAAAAAAGAAAGAAATACATCAAAAAAATAAAGAAATGTATGTCAGTCAAAAGAAAGTTATAACTAGAGGTGTGAGTTTGTAAATGAATTTCCAATCTTGTATTAATATTGTTTTTTTTTTGGTTGAAAAAGTATTAATATTGTTTATTTGCCTACTTTTATAGTTGAACTTAAACAAAGGTTAGAAAGTTTCTTTAGTTTTCTTTATAAAAGAAGTTTCTTTAATTTTGGAAAAGTATTTGTTGTGGAGAAAACGACCAAAACTACATAAACTAGAATGTGAAAGAGTTTCAGTTTTGTGGTTTGTGGTTGGTTACTGAATGTAACTGAATTTCTTTTGGGGTCTAACTTATAGGAAAATATGAAAAATTATATTTAGTTAAACAAAATTGTTTGGTGTTGGATATAGAAAAATATATCAATTAGATTAAATTTAATAAGTAAAATTTCCAACCTCACTTCGTACTTTTTTCAAAATAGATTTTGAGATAAAAAAAATTTCCAACCGTACTATATTTTTTAATTTATAATGGAGAAAAACATATTTTCTCTATAAATATAATATTTTTAATTTTTGTTTATTTATCCACTTTTCATTCCACAGTGAAATATGATTGAAGTGAAACTCAATTCTATAATGAAGTTACTCCAATTTAGAAAAAAAAAGATTTTATCTTATACCTAAAATTTAATATTTAAATTAATATGATATAATTTTTGCAGAAATTTGTTTTTAATTGGTAAAAATTGTGTTTAAAACCATAGAAGGTTCGTTTTTAACTTTTCATATAAATGAATTTCAGCGATTTAATTGAGTTCTTATCTAATTTTGTTTCAGAGATCTAAAATGTGAAATAAGCTAATTAAAAACTGAGTTAGCTTCTAAAAACATAAGTAACTTTTCATATAAATAAAAATACACTTTTGGATAAACTTGTTGTAAGTGCTCGAAATTCTCCATTAACTATATTTTATGTTGATCATTTTCTATAGATTTGACTTTCTGAATTAGTTTTTAGTTTAAATTAGTATACTATAACTATGGTTGGCAAAAAAAAAAATTTAGCTTATTTACTTATGTTTTAGAGATCCAGCCTACCTTTTAATTATTTTGTTTAGATTTATCTAAAAGTATTGATCTAGTCTAGTGATTAATTACTGTTTGAAATTTTGAATACTTTAAGACTTCAAATGTTACGAACCGTCCCGTCCCGCCCTACAGTTAACAGTAACAAAAATCTCTACATATATTATATATTTATACATTTTTATAACTGTTAAAACCGCACCGAGTTAAACCGCTTGTCCCGCACCGCTCAAACCGTAGTTACCATTCGGAGTCTAAGTCAGATTCCGTTCAATTTAGGTTCGGTTTATCGTGCTCACCTCTACCGACAATAACATATAGTACTTTGCATTATCGAATTTTGCTTCTTCAAAGTTTCATCTCATTATCATTTAAATTTTTGTTGCCTTTTTTTCTTCTTCATGCTTGTTCTTCTTCAAAACAAACTGACATTGATATCTAGACTTGGCTAGTCGGATTAGTTAAGTACCTATTAGTAATCTACAATATTTAATTAAGAAATGGGTGGAAACTGATTATCCCAAAAGATTTTGTTGAAAACTGTAACTTTATATTATATAAAATTTCATTTGTCAGATCACCCTATGAACACTCGCCGAAATAGCTGCTTTTAATATTGACACTATATATTTTGCTCCCTGTCTTTGTGGTACTATTAATTATTGTTTATTAGTCTGACCTTGACTGACTGACCTCCACTGCGTCCGGGTGTCTTTCTTTTGAAATAATATACTTACTCCTTTACAGTCTAGTTATTGAATACATTTAAATAAAGATTTAAAATCACACTGAAGAACAAATTTGAACCATAATTCTCTTCTTCTTTTTGTGTGAACAAATTTGAACCCGAATTTGATTTTAAAAAAATGTTTAAAAATATTATGTACGCAAATAAAATCTAAAAGGGCTGTAATTGTAAATCACAACTACTATTCATGAGAGCCGATCTAAATAGGCCCAATTACAAGCCTTCATGAAACAAAGCCCATTATAAAACTTGTCTTGGTCTCTTAGTTTTCTTGCTCCGAAAGTCGCAGAGGAAGAAGCTACAAGTAAAGAGGAAGAGGAAGCAGAACGGAACAAAGAGGAATAATGGAGTCGCCGAAGAAGATAGCTCATGAGATCGGTGGTGTGAAGAGAGACGCTCTTCGATTTGGTCTCAACGGCGTTAAGAGCGACATCGTCGGATCTCACCCGCTCGAATCCTCCTACGAATCTGTAATCGAGCTCTTCTTTCTCCTTCTTCTGTTTAGATTACCGATTGAATCTAGGGAAAGTAGCTAATCATACAAGAAAAGAGCTTCAGATTTGCTTTATATAGCTGTTAGGTTTGATTTGAGAGTAGCAATTGGAGTTTTGATCTTACGGTTTCAGGAGAAGAGATCTCATGAGGCGATGAAGAGGACGATCATTGGGCATACCTACGGGACTGCACTTCCTTTGAAGATGGATATGGACAGGCAGATTCTCTCTCGGTAAGTTTGCAACATTATCTACTACTCAAGAAGTTACTACTTGGTTACTAGAACACTGCTGTTAGTTATCAAAAACTAAAGAGTTTGTAGATGGAGTTTTTGTCATGTGTGGGTTTTAGTTAGATGCATACATTTATAAAGTTCCATTTATTCAATGTTTTCATTAGCGATATGATAGTTGTGTGCATTACTGGTTACGGGCTCAGTTGTTAATGTTTGCATTGGGGAGGATAAGGTGTAAAGTGTTTTGCTCCATGATCTGCTTGTGTGAATAAAAAAAAACAATATTTGGTTGTACTGTTCTCAAATCTATCTTTTTCTCTCTGGAATGTTTAGGTTTCAAAGACCGGCTGGACCAATTCCGTCATCTATGCTCGGTTTAGAAGTCTACACAGGAGCCATTGATGACTTTGGTTTTGAGGATTACTTGAATGGTAATTGTTCTTTACTCCTATTGCATTTCGTGTTTCTCAATGCTACATTCATTTCTCTAGATCAGTTGACTCCAGTTTGATGGTATCTCAGTATGCACTAGCAGCAATTTGATGAAAAATCAATACTTTGATACTGTATTTGCTGCTCGACAGAAGCAGCAGATTGTTTTTTTTGTAAAGTTCTTCTCCCTTTTCAGTACAATAGACCAGATTAAGTTATGAAACGGGGGCGTATAAACGTGTTCATGGTGTTAGAATTCAATATCAGTTTATCTGAAACAAGTATTTTTTCATTCCTTGCAGACCCTCGTGACTCGGAGACTGTCAGGCCAGTAGACTTCCACCACGGGATGGAAGTTCGTCTTGGCATGTCAAAGGGCCCGGTTCCCCCAAGTTTCATTTAAGGCCCTCATCATGGTCCTGGTTTATTGCATGTTATGTCTTCTTTAGCTTTTGAATGATGAATCAAGTGGAATCGTGTATGAACCTCTTTTGACATGTACTCTCTTCAAGTGTGATGTCTGATGAGACAACTACTGAACATGGTCAATCAATTCTAGTATGTTAGGTTTTGCGAAACTATACCTTTCGAATTTGATAGAATCATAATTAAAATCTCAGTCACTTCCACACTAAACCACCTTACATAAGTTAACCGGTGATGTCTTATTTGATCTGTGGTGATTAGTTTTCTCAGCTGAAAGATGCTTTTTTGCCAAAGTCTTCTTTAAAATTGATTCCCAACAAAAACTATTCCCTAAAGGAAATCCAAAAGAAAAATATACAAGTATACTATTAGCAACGGTCAGAAAAGAATATAGGAGGCGGCCCTCGTGAGTCATGACGCTTTAAACTCAAACGTTCTTCTCACGTAGGCCCACTAACTCTCCATTACCCCGTCCACTTCTTATCATGCTTTTTAATTCATTTCTATCACTAACAATCTAACATTAGACCATTTTATTTGTTGAAAAATAATGAATGATGTGTAATGGATATTCTGTAGAAGAAGACGGACGAGTCTAATTAATATGGCGGCAAGACGGCGGGAGCCAACGACCCACTTGTATTTAGCATCTTTCGTTTACATTTCTTTTCAACATGTGTATCAAAATTTTCAAAATTGTGGACTACAGCTGAATTTGGCTGAATAACTAAGACTTTAAATTGTTACAAAGAAATCTGGCGGAATCTGACCGAGTTAAAAGTAAAATTAACACATGCAACAATTACCCCAAATAAACCAAATCGAATTGAAAAGCCGTTTGAAACATAAACTGTTTCTAAATTTTAATGATAACTAAAAGCTGAAATCGATAATTTGAATTCAACTATTCTAAAATCTCTATAAATTAATAATGTTAGAAATTTTAAATGTATTAAATTATAAGATATTGCTCAATCAAGAAACTAATATTCATTAGCTTATAAAGAAACTTTTAATCTATAATTTTATTTTTTAAAATTGAGAAATTTAAATGAACTTATGTGTGAAAATAACTTATGCGAACTTAAAATTATAAATTTGTTTATCGCAAACTAAAATATTTGAAGTGGATAATATATATGACAAAAAGTGGATAATATATAAAATAAGTTTTAAAATTAATAAAATAGTGTTGTAAGTTTAATTTTAAATTTTGTGTTTAATTTTTGTGGAATATCTTCATTCATATTTATGTTACAAAAAAAAAACTTCATTCATATTTAATTTAGTTAAATAAGTATTTATTGTTAGAATACTATAAAAATAGATATCTGATAAATTTTCTAAAAGATGATGTGAATAAAAAATCATAGGCAAAAAAATGATGACTTTCCTTTAATAGATAAGATTATTCATAATCAGTAGTTGACAAAACCAAAAATATTCTTAATCTTTTTCTGCCAAAACATTCTTATTCATATCATTATATTATTCAGTAAACACATAAAAGTTTGGCTCAGAATTGACTAGTCTCACTTATTTTTTCCCTTATTTTTTAGGTAACAAATTTATTATATTAGCTTTTGTTGAATAAGGTTTCAGAGTTGAGATCATACGAGAGCGTTAAACAGCCCAATCACAATGATACGAGTCACGTGGAGAGACAGATCACACACTTGCGTCAAAACACTACAAGTCTACGACGCCCATATGTACACAGCTCTCAGCCACCTTGCCTTTCTGTTCATTAATTTTTAATTCCTTTATTCTCGTTTTGTCCATATTGTCCATTTTTCAACCTAAACGGATTTTAAAAGAATTAATCTGGTACATTATAATAAAACAGAACAACACTAACGTGTTTTTTCTAACATATTAACCTGGTAAATGATAAATAATAAATTTCTTAAGTAAGCAGAAATTATGAAAGCCTTTTAATTTAATAGTACACCAAAACAGAATTTTCATAAAGTAAAGTATCCGTAGATTTATAAATTTTATACCAACAATTTGAATTTCAGAAATAGTTATTGAAAATATGTCTTTTGTAAAATAAATTATAGTATTGTAAGTAGAACTGTTTTCTCGTATAATTCTAAAGTCGAACTTTTGATTCTTTAAAAAAAAATTGCTATGAATTTTAAAGAAATGATTTTAGAAAAATAAACTAAAATCATAGAACAGAAATGTTTATTTAAATTTTGATTTTACGAGAAAAGTTAAAATATACTTTCAAATTTTTATTTATTGTAAAGTTGTAGAAGTTGTATATATCAAATACTATTCTCATTTTTTTTTCTTTTAGTCTTAGACTCTTAGTCAAGTATATATATTTTCGAAGTTAAGTACTAATTTATTTTTTATTGAAATTATAAGTATTACTAGGAGCGGAGTAGCAAAAAGATACCTAAACAAAAACAAAACCAAACAAAAAGTTACAACAATTATTTATAAGACCGAGCAGTTGGAAACTAAGACTGAAACAGAGTTATAGCGTCTGCATGGGCATGGTTGAATCAGGTGGTATAACAGATTTGGAAATGCATTAGGTACCCCTATTTACTATTGTACGTATGTAGAACATGCAATATTTTACATGGTTTGTCCCATGCTCTCTAAAATTAGTAAGGTTTTCGGATCTGAATGACCTAGGTAACCAAAAAGACATAGTTATAGCTAATCATGCTCATATCTTACTAAATAAAGTGCAAATGTAAACTCTCGGTTGCCACGAAACACTGTGATATAAAACAGTCTCAAACCCTAAAAATTACATGAGTTATAATTTTTCTGAAGATTAAATACATTAAACACGAAAAAAAGAATACAAGCATGACTACCCAATAAATCGAGCAATAACCAACATTGGCAACACAAAGAAGAGCTGCAAACCAATAATTTTGTCGTTCAACTGAAAGAGTTAGAGATTACCAACTTAAGTTCATTCATTTAGCCGAAGAAATTAAACTCTAGTTTAATAAAAATATATGGTTAAATTTTAGTTTACCCGAATATAACTTGCTATTTGAATTTTTATAATGATTTAGCTATAATAATGTTTAAAATAGTATTGGTGAATTGGAAATTTTATATGACTGTAGCTAAAACTCTAGGATTTTATCTGATATTTAAAATTTAGTTTTTAACTTTTAAAAGTTCAATAAAAAAAATTGAAGCGACATGATTTTTGTAAGAGTCGTTGTAAGAAATAGTTTCTTAAAATCAACTACTTACTAGTTATAATAATAGTAGATTTTAAAATATATTTAAAATTACAAATTTTATAATATAATTTGTTTTTTTTTTAATATGTCTAAACATCATAAGATTTGATAATTTAATACAGATCACTCCAAATCTCATATTAAATATTCTCACTTGACCGAATAATTCCACATTCCACACAACATGAATTAATTGTATTTCTATAAAAATTCAGATAGCGAAAGTAAAAATAAGATTACAACCAAATGAACCAAATCTACTTATTTTCCCTTTTGGTAACTATATCATAGAATAACTATATTATTAATGTTGTTATTATCCGTTTTTATCTTTTTCAACCAGTGAGTAAAAAATTCCAAAACTAGCCTTACCGAAACAGCATCACCACGCCTGGTCGTCACAGACAAAACTACTCTTCATTATAAGGGGTAGTTTCGTCTTACACATAAGTGAACAGTTGTAGCGCATAACCGTTGTAAATCGGAAATTCCAAATATACCCTTGGGAACCTTCGAGCAAATAACGAAGACGGCGGGCCGAAAAGTAAATAAAGAGAAAGTTAGGGGTCCACTTATATAAAATAGGATAAAAGGAAGAGAACGTGAAACGATCCGCGCGAGCCACACAAAAAAGGATTCCAGCACAGCGAACAAGAGAGAGAGAGAGAGAGAGGTTGCGTAGATACGTTGCCGGACTTCAAACCAGTTTCGGTACCGGAATTGAGGAACACAGTTTAAATCCGGAGCCTTCAGAAAAAAGAATATACCTTTCTCTCTGTTTCCCTTCTTATTACTCTATTGCAATTTACAGAGAGAGAGAGAGAGAGAGAGAGAGAGAGAGAGAGTGAAGTCAGAGGAGATCGTTGTTAAGAATTGGGCATCTGGGTTTTCGATATCTGGAGTTCAATTTCGCAATTCAGGTCGTTTTGACTGCTGGGTGAGAGAAAGTTAGGGTTTTTAGATCTGTTGGAGAAGGATGTCCACGCCTCTGAAGGTGTGGCAACGTTGGTCTACTCCAACGAAAGCGACGAACCCAGATTCGAATGGGAAGGTTTCGGGCATGGTGAGTGAGATCCAGTACGAGGATGATCCAAGAAGATTGCCCGATAGAGTTTCAGAGCTTGAAAAAGAGGTTTGCTTTTATTGTGATCTGTTCGTTATTTTTCTATTTCTGTTAGTTTTTTAGGCCTTTTAATTTATTTTTCTGTTTCCCTTGATTTCTGGTACAGTTGGGTATTGAATGTTGGTTACGGTTGTCAAGCTCGTAGGCATTGTTTAAAAAAATGGTTCCTTTATTGACACTGTATAATTCATGGATCTGTAAAAATTTGTTTAAGTGATGGCTTAGTTGTGGATGTGAATTTTGTTTTACTGTGGATGATTCTTACTGTTACTGCTTCGACTTGGTTTGATCATATGATTTTTTGCTGGTTTGGTTGATTTGTTTAAACAGCTTTTTGAATACCAACACAATATGGGTCTTCTTCTGCTGGAGAAAAAGGAGTGGAGTTCCAAATTCGAAGAGCTTCAAGATGAGTTTGATGAGGCTAACCAGTGCCTTAAGCGTGAACGTAACGCGCACATGGTTGCTATGGCAGATGTTGAGAAGCGGGAAGAAGGGTTGAGGAAAGCTCTGGGGATTGAGAAGCAATGTGCACTTGATGTAAGATTCAAACTTCCAAGTTTCTGTACTCTTCTTTAATACATAGTTTTAGTATACATTTAACTATTTTCTTTGATTTAAATCTCTTTTGGGCATAAGGGTCCGTTTTAATACTATGCATAAGATTTGTGAGACTCTTAAAACTGATGCAGCTGGAGAAGGCTTTGCGGGAACTACGCTCTGAAAACGCAGAGATCAAATTTACAGCTGACTCAAAGTTGATGGAGGCGAATGCATTGGTCCGAAGTGTTGAAGAGAAATCTCTCGAAGTTGAGGCAAAGCTTCGCGCTGTTGATGCGAGACTTGCTGAAGTTAGCAGAAAGAGTTCGGAGGTGGAGAGGAGGTCCAAGGATGTGGAAGCCCGAGAAAGTTCCCTTCAAAGAGAGCGGTTTTCCCACATTACTGAGTAAGTATTCTTTTATAATCTTTGTCCAGCTTCTTTGCTTCTTATTGAGGGATGGTGACTTCATTGGTTCAACTTATTTTTTTATGTTTCAGACGAGAAGCAGAGGAGGCGAGTTTGACAAAGCAGAGGGAGGACTTGCGTGAATGGGAAAGAAAGCTGCAAGAAGGAGAAGAAAGAGTAGCTAAATCTCAGATGATGGTAAAACAGAGAGAGGATAGGGCAAATGAAAGCGACAAGATTATCAAGCAAAAGGGAAAAGAACTTGAAGAGGCACAGAAGAAGATTGATGCTGCTAACTTTGCTTTGAAGAAAAAAGAAGATGATATCAGCTCAAGGATAAAAGCTCTTGCTTTAAGGGAGCAAGTAAGCTGCTTCTTTTTTTTTCCTTGCAGCATATTAATTATTATCTAAAGTATTTGGAATCTTGTCCATTGACACACTTCCTCTGGATGCAGGAAACTGATTTGTTGAAGAAATCTATAGAGACAAAAGAGCGAGAGCTGCTAGCTTTGCAAGAGAAACTGGATGCCAGAGAAAAGGCAAGCCCTCTCTCCCTCACATTCTCTCTATATATATTGAAATATAGATGAATGAATGTTTCTGTCACCCTCTTTGTTTTAAATTTTTCTATCTGTATTAGTACATATTTGTGCATTCTGAGTTTTGACTGTGCTACATTGTTTAATGTTTGGATAATTGACAGGTTGCAGTTCAGCAACTAATTGATGAACACCAAGCTAAGTTGGAGGCAGCACAGCGAGAGTTTGAAATGGAAATGGAGCAAAAAAGGAAATCTGTTGATGACAGCTTGAGGAGCAAGGTTGCAGAGGTGGAAAAGAGGGATGCTGAGTGGAAGCACATGGAAGAGAAAGTCGCTAAACGCGAGCAGGCATTAGATAAGAAACTGGAGAAGCACAAAGAAAAGGAAAAAGATTTTGAAGAAAGACTGAAAGGCGTAACTGGCAGAGAGAAAGCCTTGAAAAGCGAGGAGAAGGCATTGGAAACTGAGAAGAGAAAACTAGCCGAGGATAAAGAAAATATTCTCAGTCTTATAGCTGAAGTCGAGAAGATAAAGGCTGAAAACGAAGTACATCTATCTGAGATTCGCAAAGAGAAGGAAGAGCTTAAAGTCACTGAGGAGGAGAGGTCCGAGTATCTTCGCCTGCAAACAGAACTAAAGGAGCAAATAGAAAAGTGCAGGTCTCAGCAGGAGCTGCTTTCGAAAGAGGTTGAGGATCTGAAGGCCCAAAGGGAATGCTTTGAGAAAGAATGGGAAGAGCTTGATGAGAAGAAAGCTGAGATCGAGACCGAACTAAAGAATTTGGCTGATCAGAAAGAGAAACTAGAGAGAAACACACACTTGGAAGAAGAAAGACTGAGAAAGGAGAAGCAAGAAGCAATCGACAACATGAAAAGGGAGGTAGAAACACTCGAAGTGGCCAAAGCTGCGTTTGCAGATACAATGGAGCACGAGCGTTCTGTGATCTCAAAGAAAGCCGAGAGCGAAAGGAGCCAACTGCTCCATGATGTTGAAATGCTCAAAAGGAAGCTCGAGTCTGATATGCAGAGTAAACTGGAAGAAAGAGAAAGGGAGCTGCAAGCCAAAGAGAAGCTATTTGAGGAAGAGAGGGAGAAGGAACTGAGCAATATCAATTACCTAAGAGACGTAGCCAGAAGAGAAATGACGGAAGTGCAGAGCGATAGACAGAGAATACAGAAAGAAAAGGTAGAAATTGATGCTAGTAAGAAAATTCTTGAGGAGCAACAGACAGAGATTCGGAAAGATGTTGATGACCTCGTTGCCTTAACCAAGAAACTCAAGGAGCAGCGCGAACAGTTTATCAGCGAGAGGAACCGTTTTCTTTCTTCCATGGAAAGTAATAGGAACTGCAGCAATCCTTGTGGTGAACTGCTTGCAGCGCTTCCTGAGATTGATAATCTTGAACTGCCTAATTTGTCAAAACTGGAAAACATTCTTCAGGACGAAGCACCACGGCAGGAACTGAAGGATATATCGCCAACTGCTACTGACTTAGGATTGCCAGTTCAAGGTGGGACGGTTTCATGGCTCAGGAAATGTACTTCAAAGATTCTTAAGTTGTCCCCAATAAAAATGGCAGACACTTCTGCTTTCCCTGACCAAGAGCCTCAGTCTACTGAGCAAGGTAACGTGAACAGTGGGCCATCAACTATGCTTCCGGCCCAATCTGAAAACGACACAAGAGAAGTCGAAGTCTCAGACGGTGATCAAAGCAACATCGACAGCAAGGCTCAGGAAGTAGCTGCGGATTCTTTGTCTAATCTTAATGCGGATGGTCAATCACGGTTGAGAGGGAAAGCGAGAATCAGAAGGACACGCTCTGTGAAAGCTGTTGTGGAAGATGCGAAAGCTATCTATGGGAAATCTATAGAATTCAATGAGGCAGACGATGGAAGCATGGGTGAGCCTGGTCGTTCTGATAAAGGTGGTGTTTCAAAGAACGGACGTAAGCGTGGACGTGTGGGATCTTTAAGAACTTGTACTAGTGAGCAGGATGGTAACGAGAGCGATGGAAAATCAGATAGCGTCACAGGAGGAGAGCATCAGCGTGGGAAGAGGCGGCAGAAAGTTGCATCAGAGGAACAAGAAGTGGTGGGACAAAGATATAATCTCCGTCGATCCAGAAGGTTACTACTTCATTTTCCATTTACACTGGAGCTGCTTATCCTTAATTATAATTAGTTCAGGCTGTTAATATATGTTTTCACATTTGGGTTATTAGGGTGGCTGGAAAAACTGCAATTGGTAAGAAGAATGAAGAGGCCGATGGAGTCCAACAACAAGAGGAGGGTGTTCACTGTGCTCAAACCACTGCCACAGCATCAGTAGGTGTTGCTGTTAGCGATAATGGAGTAACTGCGAATGTGGTGGAGGTAAAAATGCTTTCACAACTTAGCTGCAGTTTTGGTTTTACCTTTTCTTGATTGACCAATCTGTTTTCTTTCATGTTACAATATAGATTGAAGGCATGGCAGACTCTGAGGAGACAGATGCTGGTTCGCCCAAAAGAACAGGCGAGAGTGCAGCAGCGAGTGAAGAAGATGTGAACAGAACACCTGAAAGGGAGTACGATGGTGAAGAGGAAGATGAATCGGATACGGAACATCCCGGGAATGTCTCCATTGGTAAGAAGCTCTGGACTTTCTTGACGACGTAGCCGCCATCTTTGATCAGAGGGTGTAGTTTGGTGGCCTATGATGTTGAGGAAGAACCAATCTTCTTCTGTTGACAATATTAGTGTGTGTGCTTTCCACATCTCTAGCTTATCCTAGGAGACTTTGTATCTTTTTCTTTCTCTTTTTTTTTTCTGGTTGGTGTCAACTTTGTGTGGATTTATTTCACCAGATTGTAGTGTTTTCTTTCTAGCTTTCTACCACTTTAGTTGCTATCATGGTTAAGAGGATAATTCTACACATTCTTTTGGTCTGTTTAAGATGATTATTTGATTTTATGATAGTGGTCTCCAACGAGTGTTTGCATTTGATCTTTTATTTATTTTGTCAAAGTTATTTTCTTTGGCATGTTAAAACGGTTAGGACTCATCAGTTTAGTGTGTGAAGGATTTATAACAACTACACCTTATGGCCTATCTGTTTCTATAATCATCACTCACAGTCACAAAGCGAGATCGAAGATAGTGTGTGAAGGATTTATAACAACTACACCGATAAAAGTTCCCAGCATCGTGGTATGTGGCAACTAGGATCTTGGTAATGGTATGCCTGGACCCGTATCATATTCGGAAATTGATGAAAATCTTACACTAGGATCTGATTGAGCAAAATGTTTTTATCATCATTGCATTTCGTGTATCCCGAGAGCCCAAGTAAGTTGTGTAATTCAGAAAACGGGCCAAAAATACAAAACCGCAGAAAAAGATACAGAGGTTGTACTCTGTTTGTTTTCATCATATACTCACCCCTATGGTTCTAAGCGTGCGTGAAGGAGTTAGGGGGAAGAGATGAAGCGCAAGGAAGGATTGTGTACGCCGAACACATAAAAAAAGCAGTAAAGTGTTGTCGAAACATCCTTTTAACAGATTCTGCAGGTCACTTGAAAGAGGCTAACTGGAGTTCTTAGACCGATGATTGTAGACGTCACAAAATTAGACAATCATATATTAAAATAAACCCCAACCTATATAAAAACAAAACATTATCCTGTTCAAACAGTCACAAGAATCATGTTTGCATTTATGTTAAGTCTCACGATGGTTACTTACATAGATATTATTAAAAAAAAAATTTGTTAGATTAATTTCCATTATTGATATTTTTATTTTAATTTAAAATTTAGTTACATTTTTCTATATATATGAGCTTCAATGGCCCCGTCAGATTTGACCTTCAATGAGTCACATATGATGGAAACAAAGCACCTAAGAGCACAATTAACGGGAATGCTTAAGGGGATGCTTATGAGTGGGCTCCACCATAATATACTAAGAAGCATTGCCAAAAATTTCAAATTAAGCACTGAGTCTTGTACTGTTTTGCGGATTTTACTTACACATGGTGGTTCGCGATTGGTTCATTTTTAATTTTTTTTAATCAGACAAAAAATAAAAAAATAAGCATCCCAAATGAGTTTGTGGATTAAAGATGCTCTAAGACCACATCCGACTGAGCACGTCTTACCGAATTGAATAAATTAATACTGAAAATTAAGATCTTAATTGGATATGTTTTTACAAAAAGTCATTTTCTTAATTTTTAATTTATATTTCTAGCCAGTTGCGTAGAAATTAATAAATAAAAATCTTAACATTCAAAGTTATCAAAATATGTTGATGACATCGTCAACATATTGAAAAATGTATTATGTTGATGAGAAAAATAAAGAAAGAGTTACAGATTGGGAAAATATTAAGTGATGGAAAGTAAAAATGGAAAAATAATATTTATATAGAGAAAGAAACAAAACAAATTCCTAAAATCATCGTGATGAAACGACTAGACAGTTTTTCTATTTTCAGCTTTCTTTTTTGGCATTCACCTTTCAATATCCAGGATATTACGAAACGTAAGTTGATAAGAAGATGCATAATGTACGGAATAAAATAAAAAATAATTCACAAAGAGTCATGATTTGGTGATTCTTTAATATTTTAATCTCTGACTAATCAAACCCATACATTAACCATAAATATATGTTCCTGTTTTTGTAAAGAATATTAGTTAAAGATTAAAAAATAAGGTCACGAGACTCACATAGTCACAAGTTCACAACCTTTGACATCAGCCTCCCACCACATGTACACCCATATTTATATGTATATTCTCCTCCATTTTCATCATCTCTAATATCTCCAAGTCACACTTTCAAGAGGTTCGATATCTCTCAACTCTCTCTTCTCTTATTATTACTTCTCTTTTGACTCTTGTTCCTCCAAATCCTTCTCTTTTACATGTATATTTTCCTCTATTCTCCTCGTCTTTTTCTCCTTCAATAGTGTAAAACTTTTGAATTAATGAAGTATGGTTTGTCCAAAAAAAAAAAGGATCAATATAGTCTCTTAGCTAGTTCAAATTTTCATCTTACTGATAAATCACAAAATGAAAAAGTCACTTAGTTTTTTTATATATTCATCTTTATCAAGTGTACATACGGTATCTTAAATTTCGTTATTGAGTTAATGTTTCATACTGTCTCCAAGTGCGTATGTCAATACAGATGGTACAT
Organism: Brassica rapa; assembly: GCF_000309985.2. Lineage (NCBI taxonomy): Eukaryota > Viridiplantae > Streptophyta > Magnoliopsida > Brassicales > Brassicaceae > Brassica > Brassica rapa. The sequence goes on along the minus strand of NC_024801.2, from coordinate 23,494,408 downwards.
AATCTTCAATTTACTTTTCTATAGAAGTCAGATTCTGGTGAGGATGAGATTTGGGAAGATTGTAGAAGGCTTGAAGTCCAAGATAAAGGCAAGTCTAAGGATGAGGAAGAGATCCTCATTATCATCATCATCATCATCGTCATCATCATCATCATCGTATGAGAAGATAGAGAAGACGGACAGTATGAGATTTGAGTTAAGAAGCAGAAAGGCACACAAAATTATCCAACAAACTCTTCGGATTGCCGACTCTCCAACCTCAAGAACTTATGCTTTATGATTTCATCGTCGACTCTCCAACCTCAAGAACTTATGCTTTATGATTTCATCGTTTTACCATCCAAAACATATTCATACATACATATAGACTTGCGTGTACGCATCTGTTTATACATATCCATCTAAATTGTTGTACGTGTGTGTATGTATGTGTGAAAGGTTACATGGATGATGTCATGGGTGATGGATATTATCTTGGCTAATGGATGATGATTAGATGAATTCAACATTAATGGTCACTAGTATTTCTACACACCAATCTATGCTTTGAAAAACAATTTTATGAATGCTTTATGGTATTATTTTTGGGGTTTACTGATCTTTTTTCTAATACGAAATTACAGATTTTGGTTGAGATTCAGTTTTTAAATTACTAACAATGTTATAGAAAATAATATTAATTTGGAAATAAATAAAAATAAGATATTATTTTTATTTGATGAGACAATTCATTTTATCAGCCAAGTTGCAAATTCTCATTTTATGTGGTAGATAAAAATGAAATTTTGAATCAGACTTACTTATTTGGATAAAACAACTAAAGTTGGCATCACATTGACCTTATGTTTTTTTTTAACATTAACCTTATGAAAATTGTAAAATTTAAATTTCAAACATAAAAGAACACGAAAAAAATAAAATCAAGCCTCAATTTTCAATTTCATAACTCTTTGCTATGTTTTTGTCTCCCTTGTTCCTATGCCTAGTCTTCCATTATAACTGCCTACTTATCTGTCGCATTTATATAATTTTGTGAAAAATAATGATATGGGTTCGAATATTATTCTACTGAAATGCTCATACAAAGAACATAACCAACGATGATATGCAAGGTTATGTTTTTTCCATGTGAGAGACAAAAAGAATATTATTTAGAACCTTGCTCTAAGCCGTCCACTTCCCTCTTGAAACTAGATAAATTCCCTTGATTTCTTGCAGCATCTTAAGAAGTCCTAGAACCCCTTAAAACTTTCAAAATATTTTAAATTTTACTCACTCTAAAGAGATTAAAAATACATATCATAAGTTCGTTTCAAAACCGTCCAGAACCCATAGAAAAGATGGTTTTGAACCCATAGAAGTTCTGAAAACAGTGCTCAACAAATGGAAAAAGGACATTTAGAAAAGAAAAAAGTTTCATAACCGCAAATGTTAATTCACATTATATCTTTTAATTATTTGTTTCATTATCATTCACTAAAGAATGATTGGTAAGTTCTCAAGGATGTAGACCAGACCATATTTTTATTTGTTGTTCAACAAACAGTTACCAAGTTCTTGTCACAATTCTTCCCATTACTTTGTAAGGTAAAATATCACAATCTAGAAAATAGGGTATCGAAATTTTGTTTTATATTGTCAGTACATCTGGTGTATCCCCACCTAACAAAATTAACTCCAAAATAATATTTTAAAATAATTAATTAATTTTTAATTAATTTATTGACAAAAAAACACAAGTTTTTTTTTTAGTTTTTGACATCAAACGCAAGTATTTTATAAATATATTCTTGAGGGTTGGTAATCTATAGTTTTTCTCGATCCAAGATCGATGTTAATACTACACTAATGTTTGTGACAGGTCGGTAAACATATATTATGATTAATTTAAAAAAAAGATAAGCACTTATATTTATTTAAAAAAAGAAAACAAAAAACAGGCTCTCTTTTAATACTATTTATGCTAAAAAAATTGGAGTTCTGAGTCCGCGCCCCATTGCCCTGCCTCTTAAACCGGCCTTGAGTAAACACCAACATAACTTAAGGTAATTAAGTCCATTGATCTACCATACTGTACGAATATAATTAGAGATGTATATAGAAGCTAAAGCTCATAGAATACATCATATATAACTATATAAGTAAACAAGATTTTTGATTTAACGTATGATTTGTGCGTTAGGTTGAAGAGAAATAAAGTTTTAAATCAAGAAGTTTCTTTTCGTTTGTTAAAAGGTTGATATATTCTTAAACAATTTGACATAAGTGGTGTCGCTATTTAATTGACTCTTCATAACCTAAAAAAAGAGGTTGAGACATAATAGATGTTTCTTAAGTAGGTGAAGAGACATGCATGTCCATGCCTCTATATTACTACAAACCAATCTGTACAAACCAAATCCTCTTCTTCTTTTTTTTTTTTTTTTTTTTGCAAAAATACTAAATGTGGATAGAGTGATCATCGATCCAATTACAATATTATAGTTCTATTTTACATATATCTCCATGAGTGGGATTCAATTAGGATGAACTTAAATATTTTGTATATATCCATAATACGTTCTGACCAATTTTAAAACTTAGGATATATTGGAACTTTATATTTGGATTTGAAGAAGTAAAATAATTATTAATCCGTCCAAACTGAGTCTGAGTAATCTTGAATGTAATAATGTTGTTAGACATAACTTCTAACAAAATGATTTTTAATTCTCCTATAAGATATCTTATAGCTCTACTGTTATAAAACCCCAATATGTTTTCATTTATTTTATTTTTCATTTTCAATTAAGTCTTATATTGAATTTAGTTACATATGATCTAGATAACCAAAAAAATACTATGATCTTTTGCACAGTCATCTGAGATTCACGAATCTATGCCCGAATAGTTGTAATTCAGTTATGGCATAAAGGGTTCAAAACTATATATTCTAGTTTCAATAGTAGTTTGTATATATATATATATTTTTTTTTTTTGAGCAAAATAGTTTGTATATATTTTAAAAAGAAAGGTATATATGAAAGATGCAGAGTATGTATAGAAGGTCTTGGATTTAAAGAAGGCATGGAGCTTTGGGGCCAGACAGTATGAAAGGACAATAAATAGAGAATAATATTACACAACACTAAGATCCAATAGTGTGAGGACAATAAGTTTTTATCAGTGACAAAAACAGATACAATGTGAGGTCAATATCTTACCATTAAGCATACCTTAGATGCATCTAACAAAACCAAAACAACCTCTACAATTGAGGAAGAAGACAACAGATATAATATATATAAGAATTAACAAGAAACAGGAAACTGCTAGACAGATGAAAATGAATCTCAATGATATCAGCTAGCTAGATATTGATCACATGATATGTTATTTAATACAGTCCACAAGTTGTGTGAGAGAGAGAGAGCGGTAGTTATGTCAATTGAATCGGTCCCTCCCCAATCTAAGCTTATTCTGAGTCAAATATTATTTTGGTTTGATCACATCCAATCCAAACTATTTAACCTTACGTTTGATGTATTTGGATTTAGTCTGATCGAATTGAGGATTGACCGATGGATTTTTCTTCCTGATTCATAGACTCTTCATACTTGAGCTACTATATATTAAGTGTCGGTCGAGAAAAACAATAAAGGTCATGGTCCATCCTTCGCTTATACTTTCAAACACACAATAGCTCGTTTTCGGAGATCCGAGTTAAAGTGAAATCAAGAGATGTCCAAGTCATTTATTCGCGTTTACTTTGATATTTATATAGCAAAAATTATATATTTCTGTTACTAATAAATAAAGATTCTTCAAGTTTTTTTAATAAATAACATTTTTAAAATTTTAATGCAACTTTATTAGTTAATAGAAATAAACTATAATCTTTAAAACTGAATTTATTAAATTTTTATTGATCTGAAGTTACTATAAATGTTTAATCACAATAATAATATTAATATATTTATAAACAAATACTAAAGGTTTGTGAAAAACTAATAATTTGAAACAGAAAGATACTGTTAACATGAAATACAAAGTTTGTGTTGGTGAAAATGCATTAGTATTTTGCAAAAGTATATTTATGAGAATGTGAAAATATATTTTTTATTTCTAAAACATAAGTTCAGGTTGCCAACAATGTTTTCCGATTCTCGTAAAACAGAATGCATTTATCAGTCCTGTTCAGTTCCGGTCTGCCAAGCAAACATTGTGAAACATAAAAGGAACCGAGGGAACGAAGAATAATATTTAAAGTAACCTGAGAACTGAGTTCAAGAAAATTCAAAACTCAATCTTTACATACTTTCAACTTGTATTCAACAGCGTCGAGAACAAGAACCCAATCACTCATACTCGAATTGTACCTCAACATGAATATATTTCCTCATGAGTTGAACAATAGACCACGTGAACGTCGCCAGAATCTGACAATCTCCCTGCGTTTTCGTCTCCGAAACAACCCCATAAATAATCAGCTTCCTCAGATTCGGACACCTTCTCAGCAACTCCTCGACCCAGATCGAGAAAACATCGTTAATCACAGTCCATCCAAGCTCCAACACAGTCACATTCTCCAACAGAGTGTTCCCTTGCAAGCTATAATGCGCAGCTCCGTCTTTCAAGTCGTAGCTCAACGAAAGATGAGTCAGCTGCGTGAAGCCAGCAGCAATAGACTCAAGATCGATGATCTCATCGTCATCATCAAACACCACATCCCAAAGACGAAGCTTCCTCAGATTCTGCGATCTCGAAATCATCTGATAAAACTTCGGCCACACCATAGTGAAATGGTTCACATCAACAACCTCAAGACTATCGCTAGTCTCCATGATATCAAGATGAATAACACTCACATCATCAAGCTTGAAATGCTTCAACGTCCCGTTACCAATAAGCTCAAAGAGCTCGAGTACACAGTCTTTCATATGCAAGAACTCGATACAATCCGCCTCCAAAATAAACTTATCCAAACTAATCCCATCGAAGTAAACACTCTTCAACGTCGGACTACTCAGCTCAATCGTCACTTGAGCATCAGACATAGCGATCTCGAGACTCACAAGCTCCAAAGACTCGATCACAGGACAGGCACTAAGCAAAAGATTCAAATCCAAAGCCGAGATACTCACATAACTCAACGAAAGCGATTTCAAACAAGGAAACCTCTGAAAACTCGGTTCAACACCGGTTATCGAGTTATGAGCCAACACCAAGGCCTCAAGCTTCTGCCTCCCGCAGATATCGAGCACGTTGACGTTCGGCGTCGTGCGGACGTTGTAGGAGAGCCAGCGCAAGGTGTCTCTAGTGTACATGAGCCAGGCGATGACGGTGGCGGCGGAGAATTTGCTGGCGTCGTCCATCATGACGGAGAGGCCTTGGAGTCCGGTGGTTTGGAAGATGGTTTGGGTGATGAGGATCTCGAGGCGGTTGGTGGAGAGGTCTCGGTAGAAGGGGGAGTCGGCGGAGTTGAAGGAGAGCGTGTGGAGGTGTTTGCGGTAGGCTTCGCGCCATTTTCGGCAGGTTGCGGAGGCTATGACGACGTCGCGGGCGCCGCGGAGGCGTGAGAGGATGTTTCCGATGACTTCAACGGGGAGATGGTCCATGATGATACTCTGAAGCTAACCCTGGTGGATACAATAACAAGAGATCTTGAACAAGATGCATAACATAGACTAAATATCATGAATCTTCCATGGAAAAAATCGGAATCTACCGATCCAAATGACAGAGGTTACTAGAATTACTTAGAAAATCGAGTAATGAAATACCGATTTGTTCTCTGGGGTGAATGATTGGGCGATTACGGTGGATCTGCGATGAGGAAGAAGGCAGGAGGCGATCTGGCGAGAGAGGAGGAGGAGGACGACGACGACTCGAGGATTTTTCTTTCAATTTTTTCACTCAAAAATAAAAGGAAAAATAATAAACAATACTCCTTGTTTTTTAAATTAATTAATCAGTATTATTTGGGTGGCGGGACGTGGAAATCAACGGCATCCGACTAACCATTTTTTAATTATTAAAATGATTTCCTGGGAGATTTATTTTTGGACTCTTTATTGTGTAAAGTGGAAAATTAGTTGAAGTTTTTTTTTTAGTTAGGGCATCTCCAACCCCACTCCATATTTTATTCCAAAATTAAGAAAATAGAATGGAAAATGGAGTGATGAACAAAAAATAAAAGCATTACTCTATAAATGGAGTAATCCTTTTATTTTTTGTTCATTACTTCATTTCCCACTCCATTTTCTCAATTTTGAAGTAAAATATGAGGTGAGATTGGAGATGCTCTTACCTTGATTTCGTTGAACTTGGAATTTGTAAAAATGAATTGAACTTGAAAACGAAAGACTAGACTATGTATTCAGGTAAATTAAATATAACTTTCAATTCATTTATAATGAGAATTCGGCCAAAAAAAAACTCAACTTTACACGAATTGCTAAAACAAACATGAATTTTGGGGCTAGCCAAAAAAACACCAAACTTTCATTGAATTTAGAATTAATTAACAATGTTTTCGCTCACTTGCCAATTTAGCACGCCGTCAACAAATTTAACAGAAATATTTGACGACGTTTATTGTTGACGTTAACTGAAACGACGTGGTTTTCAAATGAGATGAAACGACGTCGTTTTACACGATTTGAAATTAAAAATATGTAAACCCCTAGATTCGAACCTAGGTTGGTTGGTCAAATGGGAAGGTATTTTACCACTGGGCTACTAGCACTTTTAATGTACTTACTAACATGTTTACTTTTATTTGGTACATATTAAATATAAAAAATTCTCTAAAAACTTGATAAGATCTTTAAAATTTCAAAAAAATTAAAAATAAAGAAGATTTTTATAAAATTAATTTTGAAATTAAAATTAAAATTAAAAATAAATTTTATTTTTCTTTTTTTAAAAAAAAATTCTTCCAAAATTTTCTAAAAAATTAAAACGAACTTTAAATTCCAAAAAATTGAAAAAAATAAAGAAATTTTTTATAACATAAATTTTGAAATTAAAATTGAAAATAAATTTTATTTTTCTTTAAAAAAAATAAAAAAATTATTTTTCTTTAAAAAAATAAAAAAATCTTCCAAAATTTCATAAAATTAATTTTGAATTAAAATTAAATATTTGTTTTTCTTTAAAAAATCAAAAAAAATTCCAAAATTTTCATTTTTTTAAACAAAATCCAAATTTTTAAAAATTATAATAAAATGCAAAAAAATTAAAGTTAGAATTATCAACTTTTTATGTGTGTATAATTAATTTCAACTTTTAGCAAATGTATTAAAAAATTGAAAATTTTGGAAGATTTTTTATTTTTTTGAAAAGAAAAAATAAAATTTTATTTTCTATTTTAATTTCAAAATTAATTTTATAAAAAATTTCTTTATTTTTTCAATTTTTTGGAATTTTAAAGATCTTTTTAAGTTTTTAGAAAATTTTGGAAGAGTTTTTATTTTTTAAAAAGAAAAATAAAATTTTATTTTTAATTTCTAAATTAATTTTATAAAAATCTTCTTTATTTTTTATTTTTTTTGGAATTTTAAAGATCTTATTAAGTTTTTAAAGAATTTTTTATATTTAATATGTACCAAATAAAAGTAAATATGTTAGTAAGTACATTGAAAGTGCTAGTAGCTCAGTGGTAAAATACCTTCCCGTTTGACCAACCATCCTGAGTTCGAATCCAGGGGTTTACATATTTTTAATTTCAAATTGTGTAAAACGACGTCGTTTCATCTCATTTGAAAACGACGTCGTTTCACTTAACGTCAACAATAAACGACGTCAAATATTTCTGTTAAATTTGTTGACGGCGTGCTAAATTGGCAAGTCAGCGAAAATTGTTAATTAATTCTAAAGTCAATAAAAGTTTGGTGTTTTTTTGGCCAGTCCCAAAGTTCATGTTTGTTTTGGCAATTCGTGTAAAGTTGAGGTTTTTTTTGGCCGAATTCCCCATTTATAATCCTTTTAAATGAGTATATAAACTTTATCTTCTTTGTTGTTTATCTCCAGTATCGTTACAAATTCAAGTCAAGAAGCTCTCACAAAATCAGATAATCGCACTCAAAGTTCACTAGCTTCTCTTGACCATACATAGATAAAATCCAAAACCACCAACAACTACACAGTTGAACAAGGGATGAGGATGGTTTGTTTATTATCACTATGTACTCTGTGTTGGTAGCTTCATCTACGACTCGGGTTTCCGCGTGGACCAGTTGTTGCAGCAGAGCCGTAAGGCGTATTGTTGGATGATCCAGGCGGGAACTGACCACCCTGTGGTCCTGCGGGTAACCTAGTTGGGTCATATGAACCATGAGGAGGGCCTCTTGGGAAGTAGTAACCGGGTCTCGGAGGGAAATATCCTGGCTGAGATCCTCCTTGATAAGGGTATTGAGCTGTGGGAACTGCTGGATTTGGTGCAGTTGCAGTACCAGCTGCTGGTTGAGGAACATAACCCTGCAAAAGTAACAAATTGAGTAGTTGTTCCCGGCCATCAAGGTTATTATACACCCCAATATAAAGCTCAAGCACATTCAAACCTTACTCCAAGCAGGTCAAAATCGAGCAAAGTTTTTACAACACCTAGACCTCACCCTTCTACTTATCAGTCTAGAAGTGTATAGGTTCTGCCTTTCATGATGGTGAACGGGTCGCATTTGTGGGCTATATGGTACATACTAGACTAGTACAAGACGAGTTATATAAATAAAAGGGCTTGCAAAGAGAAACTCACGAACCTGGTGACCATAAGCCTCATCATAGTAACCAACTCCATTCTGATGGCCAGAAGCATCGTTTTCAGCATTGGTGTTGTTACCATAAGCGCCACCTTCATTTAAATTGACAAGTACAGCTTATAAAAATTATATAAAAAAAGAAACTAGTGGAAAAATGAAGCTATATAGAACCGTTCTAATACCAGCTCTTCCGTTCATTAACTGTGCTTGAAGTTTCTGTACTTCCATAGCCATAGTCATGTAGTTCTTCTCCATAGCCTGAAGTGACTCTATATGGTCGTTGTAGAACTTCTTCTCATAGTCATACGTTGCCCTGCACTGCTGATACTCCTGTCTTAACCCATCAAGTTCAGACATGAGAGCCGGCACTTGCTGCACCTCTCCACGAGACTTCTGAATCTCCTGAGTCAACTGATGCACTTTGGACATAAGCTCCTCCCTCGCCACCACCAATCCACGCGCCTCCCCACGCGCCTCCTGCATCTCCATCTTCAAAGCCTCGGACTTCCTCAGCTCGGCCTCCATCTTCGCGACTTTATCCGCCAAACCGCTCATCCTTTGCTCCCCCTCGGACTTGATCGACCCGATCTGGGAATGCAGCATCTGCAGCTCGTGCTGCGCCGCCGCTAGCTCTTGCCGTAGGTTACCGTGCGTGGCGGCGAGCCTCTGATTCTCTATCGCTAGTCGCTGCATCTCGCCGTGCTGCGTGGCGAGCTTCTGCTCCATGAGTTGAAGTGGAGGGAGGGTGTTGTTAAAGGGAGGAAAGGCGGGTTGAGCTGAAGGCGGCGGCGGCATAATCGGAAGAGGATGCCTTAGATGATGAGGTGGAGGATGTCTTCCTTGGCTTTCCATCAAAAATTTGAAAAACTGAGAAAGATGAAGATGATCAAAGTCAAAATCATCAGATTGTATAATCGATTGAGTTATAAATTCACAGAGCAGAAGAGATTAGGGTTCTTCGCACCTTAAGGAACAAGTAGGAGATCAAGGAGTCGCACCTTAGAAGCAGTGATGATGGTCTTAGAGGATGGTGAATCGAAGAAGCTTAGTGGGAAAATTGTTATGTATCCACCTTTCCGGCCCATTTATGCGCGTATTGGGCCGTGTGATATCGGGTGGGCTTTTGATTAATTAAATATTTAACCCGACCCGGAAACAACTACCGGGTTGTTCTTCTTCTTCTCCGACCCACCTCCTCCATAGATCTGAAACAAATATTCCGACTCTTTTCTCTCTCTCTCACACTACTCTCTTCCTTCTTCGTCATATGCTTCTACAGTCCTAAATGTCGAAGAATAATGCGATTGAGAACGTTCCTCTGTCGCGATTCGGCGTCCTCGTCGCCCAGCTGGAGTCGATTGTGGCGTCAGCGTCACAGAAAAACCCAGACCCTCTCCTCTGTTTCGAGATCCTCTCCGATCTCATCTCCGCACTCGACGAAGAGCCTAAGGTCTTTCTCCCACTTCCTCTTAACCGGATTTTGGTTTTCTCCCTTTGATCCTTCTTAGATTTTGCTTATATCTCGTCACAATGCTCAGTATCGTCATTTTCGCATTCTGAGATTTAGAATCATCTAGAAAGATGAAGGCTTTGTTGAATGCTCGTTATCATATGCATTGATCTGAGTACACTTCACGATTCCACGAGAGGCCATTGCCTTCATTTTTGAAAAATATTTGAAATTGATTGTGTTATCTGATTGTCGCTTAACGATCATTTATGTCAGGAGTCTATATTGGTATGTCAAAGGAAGTGCGAAGATGCCTTGTATTCTCTAGTTACTCTTGGTGCTCGGAGACCAGTGCGGCATCTTGCTTCAGTGGCTATGGCGAAAATTATATCAAATGGTGATAGTATTTCCATATACTCTAGAGCTAGCAGTCTACAAGGGTTTCTTTCCGATGGCAAGCGCAGTGATCCTCAGCGAGTTGCAGGTCGGTTTTATTATCTGTCTGGATTACTGGGAAACTGTTATTGAACAGCTATTGCTCATTATTAAATAGTGTATGTTACTTTATAGCGATGTTCTGGGATAAATGATTAATATTAGCCACTCTCCTAAGCAGAACATATATTTTAGCTTTTCTATTTTGTTGTTTGGTATGCATTCTATTGACCAGAGCAAGCACCATGCATTTCATGAACTTCAACCATGCGTTTGGTTACTACTTTATGTTTATATGGTCTTATGTTCTAAGTTCATAGATAACAACTTTTTTTGTTTCTAGGTGCTGCCCAATGCTTGGGGGAGCTGTATCGTCATTTTGGGAGAAGAATTACTTCTGGCTTGTTCGAAACGACAGTTATTGTCACAAAATTAGTGAAGTTTAACGAGGTATTATGGTTCAACCTCTAAGTTCTTGCTGTCATTTGGAAGAGTAAATTTAATTTTTTTAGCAGAACCATATGTAATCTACCTCCCTGAATCATATCTTTCTAGCGTCGACACAGTTGGATTATTTAGAAAGAGTTCACGCTTTAAAATTCTCAAATAAGTATAGATTTGTGGCAGTGTAGGGATTAAAGCTCTGCAACCATTGCTACTGTGTGTTAATATCTCTCTGGTAGATATGGTTTGGTGTATGAACCAGTTTTTGCCTTTTCTTAGTCTCTGGAGCTGCTGTTTTAGTTTTTCAATCTCCACCCAGCTATCATTATCTAGAATTTTGCGAAGAAACTTGTGGAAATCAATGAGAACCGACCTATATAGTGCAGCTATTAGTGTCATTTAATTGTGTCGTTTCCCTTGCAGGATTTTGTGAGACAAGAAGCATTTATCTTGCTTCATAATGCGTTGGATGGCTGCGGTGGTACAGCTGCTGCTACTGCGTACTCTGAAGCATACCGTCTGATCACAAGGTTTTCCACTTTGGACAAGTCATTTGTAGTGAGAATTGCTGCTGCACGTTGTTTGAAGGCCTTTTCTAACATTGGAGGACCTGGTCTTGGTACTAGCGAATTTGATACCTTAGCGTCTTACTGTCTCAAGGTCAGTTTGATGTGCTTAGTGCCTGTATATTTTGAACTCGGTCTTCTTTCATTTTCTAGGTAGGCTGGTGTTTATCTCTGAATATATAATTGCTTCTTTTAATGCAGGGTATTGAAGATTCCGAATCATCTGTCCGTGAGGCATTTGCAGAGGCTTTGGGTTCATTGCTTGCCTTAGGAATGCATCCTGAAGCGCATGTAGACTTACTTCTCTAGTTATTTGCTTCCTTCTCGTCTTCAAAATTTTATGTTTATGGAATTTGATTTTTGTTTGTAAGGTCCAACCTAGAGGCAAAGGTCCATTTCCACCAGCAAAGAAGCTGGAAGGCTGTCTGCAGAGGCATCTAATTTTACCCTTCACAAAAGGTAGTATTATGAGCCAATAAAGACAGAACTGCAAACCATTCTGACAAATATGATGGCATATTTTAGTAGCAATCGTATTTTGCCACAGACACGTTTTAAACCTTTATTATTTTTCCCTTTAAAATTGTGACATTACTTCTTTAGTCCTTATAACACAGCCACTGTGTGGTGGCGTGCGCCTTTAATTATGAGAAAGCAGTCATAATGGCACACGTAGTATAATTAAAAATACTTGATTAGTTAGAAACTAGCATATGGTTTTGACCTCTTGAAATATAGTACATTTGTTTTCTTTATTTTCAAATTGCTAAGGCACTGATTTTTTTCCTGTTATAAACAATTCCTAAATCGCAGCGGTTGGCCCACGGGCAAGAAACAAGCGGTTTGGTTTGGCACTGTCATGGGTGTTCTTTTTACAGGTAAACAGACGCTGAAAGCTATTAAAAACAATTGTCTGGTTCTTGTGCGCTGATTATAGTTTGCATTTCAGAGACAATGATATACATATTATTCTTGAAATTTGGCATTGACCTTTTTTAGAAATCACACTAACTGTTATCACGGGTTATATCTGAACACTGCCAATATTGCTATATCATAAAACCTACATTTTACTTCTTTAATTGAACCTATTCTTAGAGTCTTGTTATTTATGATATTTTGTACATGCATATGTTCAGTTCATCACCATGGCCTTATAAACTTATAAAGTGTTGAGTTTTGTAGGCCAATAGGATAAGGTATTTGGGTCCAGATAGTGAGCTTCAGGACTATTCTTTGCTTGTCATGGACATGCTGCGGGGTGACTCCTCAATTGATGCCCATGCCCTGGTACGTGATACTTGTTTCATTTTCGTGTCATTTTGCTTGTATAAATTCTCGTACGTACTTCTATCTACCAAAACATCACCGTGCAACTCTAAGCTATGCCGGAAATTATTCATTTTTTTCTTTCTCTCTGCATAGCTTGAAATCAAATAGGAGAAATTGCTAACTCTTTTTAGTGGTATTCTGCTGAATCAACTTTCTAAATTCAAATTCTCACTTTTGAAGGCATGTGTTCTGTACATCCTACGGGTTGGCGTAATTGATCAAATGATGGAGTCAAGCCAGAGAAGCTTTTCAGTTTTTCTCGGAAATCAGGTTTTACTGTTTATCTGAACCGCTCTTTGTCCTTGCAAGTCAGAGCTACAGATGTTAAAGAATTTAATTTATATTTCTACAAATGCAGCTTCAGTCTTCAGATGCTAGTCCATCAATGAAAATTGTTGCTTTGCGGGCTTTGTCATACACGTTGAAAACACTGGGAGAGGTGAGGCTGCAACCGGGCGCAGACGCTTCTGATTTTTTTTTTTGAAAGTTCTGTTTTCTTTAATTTTATAATGAAACTGATAAGCTTCATTTCTATCTGCCTGCTTGCAGGTTCCCCAAGAATTCAGGGAGTTTTTTGATGACACAGTGGGTGCGGCGTCGTCACATTTCTTGGACCTTGTAAGATTTTTGAGAGTCCGTTTTATCTCTTATTCTTTTCGTTGCAGCATTTATCAAAGAGTTATAAATCTTTAGAGCATTTTGAAATTCTTCATCCTGTCAATCTTCTAGATTCTTTTTCTTTTAGTAGCAATTGCACTGAAAGATATGTTTCGTCTCTACAATTAAAGTCTACCCATCAATAGTTCGGTAAACAAAGTCTTTACGGATAGAAATAGAGGGTTAAATAGGCCGTTTTCAAAGTAATCAATAGGTAGGTAAACAGAACCTGTATGCATAGAAATAGAGGGTTGGAAGACGCCGTTATCACAGTAATTTCTGGTTGCTCTTCTGAATATAGTTGTTTGATATATTGAATATTCAGACTCAGCTTTTTTTTATTAGTTTTGCCTGTCATACAAACATGAATATCTGGGGTACATTGGGTCAAATGACAACCCGATGGTAATTGTAAATGCATAAATTATAAAACTAAACTTGTGTTTTCCAGGTACGTGTTGAGGCTGCTTTAACTTTACGTGCTTTGGCTGAGGTTGATCCCACCTGCGTTGGTGGGTTGACTTCTTATGCTGTAACCACTATTAATGCGTTACGGGAAAGTTTATCCTTTGAAAAGGTAATACTGAGTTGGTTTTCTTTTTATAGTATATGTTTCTTTGAGTCTCTAGTGAGTTTGACATGCGTTTTTTAAAATCCCATATTTAATCACACATGCATGCATGGTCTGCTGCATTTGTATCATGTATTTCTACGGAGTATTATGTCATGAATGCAAAACAAGAAAGTTTATCAGTGAAAATTTATTTGGTGAAATAAAAAAGATGAATGCAAATCATGAATGCTTATGGCGTCCTTGGCCTTCATCTAATTGAATTTCTTCACTAAGTCTTTATAAATAGACATTATCTGCTGTAACAATTTCATGACCGGGAATACTTGTAATTCACCACTGCCTTTTTTGTAGGGAGGCAAATTGAAAACTGATCTTGCTTCTTTGCATGGGCAAGCAGCAACTTTAGCAGCTCTAGTCTCCATATCTCCTGGTCTCTCTCTTGGTTATCCTGCTAAGTAAGAGTCTTCACAGCTCCCTCATGGTCACATCTTATTCACCGTTTCACCACTTCATGCTCATCGTTAATGCTTGTGCCAACATATTATCGCTGTTGGGCATTGGATTCTTGCATGTAGGCGTCGTATTGTTATGTCTCTGAGCTGATGAAGCAATCTTCCTAGTTATCCTGTAAATTTCCACCATGCACATTACCTTAGACAACTCGATAAACCTAAAACTCGTAGTACTTTCGATAGTTTCTGAGAGTTTGTCATTTCCTCCTATTCCTAATCAAATAGTTAATCGCTATACACTTTTGCGTGGCATGACATTTACATAGGATATTTTTGTGTTAGATAGTCAAAATAGTTTTCAACCTACCATGACTTCCTTAAAAGCCAATTCAGAACTTCAATTAATCCAATTGCAAAACTTTTCTTTTATTTTCTGTTCACAGACTGCCAAGGTCAGTGCTTGAAGTTTCAAAGAAGATGCTAACAGAGTCCAGGAGGAATATCACAGTCGCCTCAAGTGAAAAGGAAGCTGGATGGTTATTGTTATCATCCCTACTAAATTCTATGCCAAAGGAGGTAATATTTTATCCTGTTCTTCAACGGTGTGTCCGGAGCCTCCATTGCTTATGCAATTCGACTTTATTGTATAGGAATTTGGGGACCAAGATTTTGATATTCTTATCTTGTGGACTGATGTCTTTACTGGAAACCCAGAGCAGTTGATCAAACAACCTGCAGAACTGGAGTCTACGTTAAGGTAAGTGGCCTTTGATGCATTAAGCCTTGCTTTAGCTCCTGGTAGCGACTAGCGAACTATTTTTGTCTTTCATTTGAGACATCTGAAAGCAACGCTCATGCCTTTATAATAAATTTCGTTCGTACTACATAGTTTTCAAGTACTGTCATAGTTTATTTCTGACGCATTAATAGCTGGTATGAGAGGGCTGATCGCCCTGATTGCTTCATGTCCAAGACAAAAAAAAGCGACGACTCTACTTTTTTTTTATTCTTGATAAAAGCAAATGATCAATGCTATCCTTTTGTAGGGTGTGGTCGGCTGCAGTTGACGCACTCACAGCTTTTGTGAGACGTTTTGTCTCTTGTGAGGATGGTATTCTGCTTCAACCAGTACTGGCAAACCTCCGTAGGTATGACATACTGATGCTTGATACAATTTTTTTTGTCTGCTTGTAATTGCCAATCATAACAATTAAGCTATTTTCATTTGATAGCAAGTTCTCTTATCCATTACCTGTGATTGAGTTGACAAACTCTTCTTTTAAACAGCGCTTTGTCTTATGTATCGGCAATGGCCAACAAACGGTTACCTGATGTCAAAACTTTGGTCGATACACTCATCATAAGAGTATTGATAGCTTATCAGTCCATCCCAGATCCCTTGGCCTATAAAAGTGAGCATCAGCAAATTATTCAGCTATGCACAGCACCATATAGGTAATGATTTATGCCATTCCTAACTGCTGCTCTCTCTAAAATACGTTTATAAATGTATGCTAAGGACATGGTTTGGTAAATCTTTATGTTATTCGCTTAACTACTCATTGCTTTATGTCTGTTTAAATGAAAGGGACCCTTCCGGATTTGAGGAAAACTCGTGCTTGAAGGCACTCCTTGACAAAAGAGATGCATGGCTTGGTCCTTGGATTCCTGGCAGGTGTCTTAATCTTCACATTATTGGTTTCCTCACATATTCTTGATCACGCCATAGAAAGCTAGTATTCCCCAAGAGATGTAAGTTCTTATGAATCTTGATCCAGGGATTGGTTTGAAGATGAGCTTCGCTATTTTCAAGGCGGGGAAGATGGTCTAGCACCAAGTGTATGGGAAAGTAAAGTTTCTAGTTTTCCTCTGGTAAGCGCAATGCACTTTTGATGATAATTTGTTTGTAGCGATGGCGCTTGTTTTTATCTGGCTACAGACTTGCCGTTGTTATTTATGCTCAATTCTTAATCAAAATTTCCGTAATTATGAAGCCAGAGACTGTAAAAAAGACATTGGTGAATCAGATGGTTCTCTGCTTTGGTATCATGTTTGCTTCGCAGGTTTGTGATTATTGTATGTCCAGATAGGCCCTTGTTTTGCTATAACGTTTGTCATTTTGGTAGTCTGAAATAATGGTAACTTTTCTTCTCAGGATAGCCGTGGGATGCTTTCACTTCTTTCGGTCATACAACAGTGTATGAAAGCTAGAAAGAAGCAACAATGGCGTACTGCCAGCTTGACTAACATCTGTGCGGGTCTTCTTGCCGGATTAAAGGTGCTCCCAATAGTTGTACACGAGTTCTGTACGTTTTAGCGAATCATGGTATAACGTTAGTTAAGAAAGTTGTATGTTAAAGGTACAAGTTACAACCATATTCTGGTGAGTGTGTTACTCTACCTCGTTTAGGATACTGAGTACTGAACTCGGTGATGTTGGAATGCTATAAAATACACATAACATAGCATTCGATAAAGGATCAGAGACATTTTGGTCTATATATAAAGCTGATAAGTGAATGAAACTAAGCAGTATTCTTTCAGTATGGAGGTGTTGTGCTACAATGCCGACTACTGTCTTGAATAAATAAACTGTATCTGAGTTCAGATCGTTTACTTCTTGTTAAAGGAGGATAATGTGCCTGAAATTTATTTCTTACAGGCTTTGCATGCTCTACGTTCTCAGCAACTAGAGACAGAAGTATTAAGCACAGTGCAAGCCATTTTTCAGGTATTTTATTCCAAGTAAAGATGCTAGTTCAGGATTATGAACTAGTCTCAAGCTTGATTCACTTATTTTATTATTTTGATGTTTTTGTTGCAACAGAATATTTTAACAGAGGGAGACATCTGTGCATCGCAACGCAGGGCAGCATGTGAGGGTCTTGGTCTCCTAGCTCGTCTTGGAAATGACATCTTTACAGCAAGAATGGTCTGTCCACAATCTATACAAAGCAATCTTTTGGAACCCTATCTTTATGCTCCTTAAAATTGGATGTTTACGGGGCCTTGCTTTAGTTTATATGCCTCTGCTTTTGACTGTTCGCTTATTTCCTAATTATAAAAAAATTGGTACTGATTTTTTCTTGGTCTAAATGTTCGTCTTATCTTTAGTGATAGGAAGTATCACAAAAAAAAAAAAAATCTATTTCTGACATATGTTTTGTATGGTGATAAATAGACCAGAGTGCTTCTTGGGGAACTAAATGGAATAACAGATCCAAACTATGGTGGATCCGTTGCTCTTGCACTTGGCTGCATCCATCACAGGTGGAGTTTGGCTTCTAACTTGAACATTCTGTTTATTATGTGGTGAAATATCAATAAATTTGAAAATTAGCTTACTATGTATTTGGTTGTGATGCTTTAATAGCAGTTAAGCTCAAATATTATCCATCTTTGCAGATACATATTATTTTACACATTGAAAGATACTCAATTATGTTGATCTGTTATATTCTAAAATTCTGTTGTGCACATGGCCTGCAGTGCAGGAGGAATGGCATTGTCGACCTTAGTACCCGCTACTGTTAGTTCAGTCTCTTCTTTGGCCAAAACTCCCGTTCTTGGTCTTAAGATCTGGGCCTTGCATGGGCTTCTTTTGACCATTGAAGCTGCTGGTTTATCATTCGTATCTCATGTTCAGGTAAAAACTATATCGTATGCTCATTGAGACCCAAATCTTGCCGTTTGGTATAAAATGATCTCATTTTGGTGTCAATCTAAAACGAAATTAAGAGAAAATTTTGGCTAACTTATCTAATAATTCTTCGCAAAGAGAAATTCTCTGGTACAGTCCATATTGCCACTTTTAAGATGTTTACTAAATTTTGCCATCCTCATATAAGAGGCTGAATTAGATTTGCTAACTATTGAGCGAACTTTATTTCCGGAGCTTGATTTGGTATCTCCATACACTGTCTCATGTATCATTCTGTATACATTACTAGGCAGCATTAGGACTTGCCTTGGACATTTTATTGGGTGAAGAAAGTGGATGGATCGATCTTTCCCAAGGCATTGGGCGCCTTATTAATGCCATTGTTGCTGTCCTTGGTCCTGAGCTTGCTCCTGGCAGCATTCTCTTTTCACGCTGCAAGGTACTATTCTTGACCTTTGAACCTTGTCTTTCAGAACAGGAAGATGCATTCTGCAAGAATACCGCAATTTTTTTTAATTTCATATTTCAGTAAATAATGTATTCTATGGTTGACCTTGTTGGATAAGTAAAGGAAGATACATGCATTTGTTTGCAAGGGATACTATTTTTCTCGTTCTAAATATTTTTTTTGCAGTCTGTTATTGCAGAGATTAGTTCCTGGCAAGAAATTCCGACCCTGCTTGAGTATGTGAATTCTTCTCCTTGTCACAATCATTTTAATCCATTGTTACTACTGTATTATTGAAGATTAACTATTTGTACATCTAAATGTTTTTAGGAGCGTCCGTTTTACCCAGCAGCTTATTCTTTTTGCTCCACAAGCTGTTTCAGTGCATTCACACGTGAAGAATCTCTTACTGACATTGACATCAAGACAGGTTTTTTCTTCGCTCTCTTCTTTCCTTAGGCAAGTCTTTAAGGGGTTCATAATTAAAACTAGTTTATATCTTTTGTCAAACAGCCAATAATTAGGCGTCTCTCTGTATCAACTCTTCGGCATCTGATTGAGAAAGACCCGGTAAACAGCATGATCCTGATTTTTCTTTCCAGAATCCTCTAGTCTTGAAATTTATCGCACCCTTGAATTTATAGTATTCTTGTTTTTAGGTATCTGTCATTGATGAGCAGATAGAAGGTAACTTATTTCAAATGTTAGATGAAGAAACAGATTCTGAGTAAGCAATCGTTCTTTCTGTAGTTTTTTTTGTCTAATGGAAATGTTGTGTTCTTATGTAAGTTTTGATTAACTTGCTTTATTGATCGACTCCAATTGTTGTGTTCTTCTAGGATTGGGAACCTGATCCTTAGTACCTTGATACGCCTTCTTTATGCGACATGCCCATCACGCCCATCCCGATGGATTTCAATATGCCGCAACATGGTAATAGCGAAGAGGTTTTCGTACAAATTATGGTTTTCTTTGGATTTATCGTTGCTGTGTTTGTGAACTATCTGAAGTAAGACAGATTTACTAGTTTTCTATGGACTTATCGTTGCTGTTTCCTCATGATTGCCGCCATTTTGTTCAAAATGTTACTGTCTATTTTTGAGTTTTATGCGTTATTATGTCTAGGTCTGCCTCCTTTTCCCCGTAATCGATATAAATTAACTTTCTGCTGACAGGCTCTTGCAACATCCACTGGAAGAAGTGCGGAAACGAACAGTACGGAAAATGATCCTTCCAGCGCAAGAGATAACCTTGGAGATGATGATGAAGACATGGTTTCTAACTCTAGTGGGAAATCCTTACATGCCAGTCCTGACAAAGACAAAGCCTTGAGATATCGAACCAGAATTTTTGCAGCTGAGTAAGTGGGGGGATACTTTTGTTGCTCTCCCTCTCTAGTCAATACCTTTGACATTAATATTTTGAACTAATGCCCCGAATAGTTTTTCTCCATAACTAAAATTTGATGGAAATAAAATTTCTACTGATGTCTTGAAAGTGTATGCTGATGCTGAACCAGTTTTAGTAAGTTCGCGAAGGGTTTTAGCATTCAGCTTTATTAAATGAAATCTTAACCTTCAGTTAACTCTCAGATAATAACTTATTATTGAAGCTCTCAGACAAAGTGCATACTAATTTATATATGTTTATGTTCTGAATTATGTCCTCTTAGCTAAAATAGCCCAACTGATTTTTCGACTCTAGGTGTTTGAGTCTTTTGCCAGAGGCTGTAGGACAGGATGCTGCTCATTTTGATCTTTCATTGGCAAGGAAACTTGCTTCGGATACACAAAGCTCAGGTGACTGGTTAGTTCTTCAACTACAAGAGCTGATATCTCTTGCTTACCAGGTAAAGAAAGATAATTAAATTTTCAAAGCACCATTTCAAGTATTCTAAAAATTGGTCAGAAGGAATTTTAACAAGGTGTACCAAATTCTTCAGATAAGCACTATTCAGTTTGAAAACATGAGGCCGATTGGAGTTGGACTTCTTAGCACAATTCTTGAGAAGGTGAGACTTTCTGGTTACGTGTGGTTCTCATTCCCCTCTTTCTGGGTTTCATTTTTGTTCTTCAGAAGTTGTCTGTTCGATTATCCTTCCCCACCACCCGAATCTTTGCCTGAAAACATGTGTTTCTGGCCAATATTTTGCTAGCCTCGAAGTCACCTTGTTGATCTGGTGTGGTAGTTTACAGCAAAAATAATTTATAACTGTGTGATACTTTTGCAGTTCAAATTAGTAGCTGATCCTGAACTTCCTGGACATCTTCTGCTTGAACAATATCAGGTGCTCCCCATGCAAAATTGTAACCAACAAAGATCGATTTAAGATTTTAATGAACATAAAACTTACTCACAGTTGAACATAATAGGCTCAACTGGTATCTGCTGTTCGTACTGCCCTGGATGCAAATTCTGGCCCTGTTCTTCTGGAAGCTGGGTTAGAGTTGGCCACAAAGGTAAGCATGACATCTGTAATGCGCTTTCCTTCAGATTTTTCCCTTTAAGTTGCTAAATTAATGTCTGTAATCATTTCAGATAATGACCAGTGGAATAATAAGCAGTGATCAAGTTGCAGTCAAACGCATATTCTCTCTACTTTCACGTCCGCTCAATGACTTCAACGAATTATACTATCCTTCATTTGCTGAATGGGTCACAAGCAAGGTGCGTAACCCACAAAACGTTTAATTTTATTTTCCGTTCATTGAGTAGACTTATTCTTCAATGTAGATCAAGATCAGGCTTCTTGCTGCACATGCCTCGCTTAAGTGTTACATATTTACATTCTTGAGAAAACACCACGGTGAGGTGCCAGTAGAATTTGAAGCGCTATTGCCATTGTTTTCAAAGAGTTCAGACGTACTTGGGAAGTACTGGATTCAGGTCCTAAGGGGCTACAGTTATGTTTGCTTATTTCAGAACCCCAAAAGAAGTGTGAGTCAACACTTAATAGTATTATTTTCTCTCTTTTATCTGAACACTTCTATCCTTGTGCTCCCCCTGTCTTCTAATAAGATATTTTGATTTGCTGCAGCAGTTCTCGATCTTAGATGAAATCCCGCCACATACTGTTTCAAGAAGGCTGCAGCCTTGTTTAGATGAAGCATGGCCTGTGATCCTGCAAGCTTTGGTCCTGGATGCAATTCCTGTGAATCATATCGTAGACGGATTTTCTGATAGGTCCTTGATATCTAGACATCGCATGGTTACCCTAGAGGTTGAAGATTATCAGTTTCTATGGGGCTTTGCTGTACTTGTATTATTTCAGGGGATGCATCCAAGCTCTAATACACAAGTGATACCTTTTGGCTCAACTAAAGTAAAAAATAGTGGAGACTCCAGCATTAAGGAATCTTCATTCCAGGGCCTAAAGTTACATGAAATTGCTTTACCAGTGTTCCTATCTCTTTCTGCTGAAAGATTTTTCACCAGTGGCTTTCTTAGCATAGATCTCTGCCAAGAACTGTTGCAGGTAGGTCTACATCAATTGTTATTTTATTTACTTTTAAAATTTGATCTTACTACTTATGTCATTAGCTAATGAAAGGAAACAATATTGGTTGAAGCAATTCCCTCTTTGGAACACAGATCTACTCCACCCCGCATTTTTTTAATTTTTCCTGATTGGCTTCTGCTTTATACATGGCCACGTGCAATAGGCTGTTAGCTATGGTTAGTTATTTTTACTACTCTGAATGGATTCATTTTCTTTTTGTGACTCATCCAGGTTTTCTCGTATTCCTTTTATATGGACAGTTCTTGGGATATTCTTGCAGTATCCGTAGTACATCAGGTACATGACTTGTTAATGTTACTAAAACCATCGCTTCTCTTGATAAATTTAGTTTCTAGAGCATATTTTAGCTTGGATTATTCACTTCTAAGATTGAAAATGAGGTTCAAGGCCAGTTGTATATTGATATTCTTTCTTTGTACCGTTTTCCTTTATTTAGTTTGAACAAAGACATGCTATTCTTTTGTAGGAGAAACTATTATACCATTCATCATTTTTCTGTTACGCTGTCATAGGCACAGCAACATATATTACTTATTTCATTGTCATAATTCCAGTGTTAGATGAGTTCCCTCGTACCAAATAATTTCGGATTAACTTTTCAGGACTATATATGCCTTTTTCACCAGAAAATATGCAACTATTTATGCCGTTTTGTTTTCACGCTTTAACAGATTTCACAAACCTCTCCAAAAGATTTTCTTGAATCTGAGCAGTTTGCCTACTCGACCATTGAACTCTGTCTGGGGTACCTGTTCAAAATTCTTCATAGGTGAGCATTTACCAGGAGATGTTGGAAAGTTGTGTCAAGTTCTGTTTATTTCAAACCTGAAAAAATCATGTCAAGTGAAATTGCATCTGGAAGAAAATATAACAAAGTCTTCTTCTTTTTCGTTTCAGGCATAATGAAATTTCGCCAGATGATGATGACATTAGGGATAATTTGCTGTCTACTGTATTTGTTTCCGTAAAGACACTAGTGACACGTTTTGAGTTGAAGGTAATGTGTAGTCTTTGAACGATTTCTGCTTTTTCTGTTGCATTTCTGGATATTTGCTTTATTTATTGCACTCCTCACATCTAACTGATTATTACTGGTATGATGCAGAATCGTTTGATGTCGGCACCTCTGGCGTTACTGTTAAGTGGGTACAAGTGCATCCGGCAAGTCCCCACTAACGCCTACTTACCAAAAGCTCTTGAGATTGTGAAGTCCACCAATGAGTTATTGCTTAAGCTTACCAGAACCTCGTCACGGAAACCTTCTACTGGTACGAAAAATGAATCCGCAGTTAATGTGATAGTATGATAAATAAGGGACACTATCATTCTAGCTACAGGGGCCGAAACAATAACTTGTTCTTAGATGAAGGCATACACAAAATACAATTCTTATTTGGGACACCTTGAAAAGTTTGTAATCACTGTTTAATCTAATCGTTAATTGCAGATGCTGTTGCTGCGGATAGTAGTGTCCATCTAGGAGCAATGTTTGGTGCTTGTGTACACATGGTTGGTGATCTGACTAAAGATTGTATCGACGGTATCCATCTTGTGGACACCAAGAGATCAGGGTTACGCAAGCTTCTTCAGTTGAAGCTTGCATTCTGTCTTGAACAACTTTTTTCACTGGCTAAGTTTGCCTACGAGCTTCACTGTCCAGAAGATGAAACTGAGACCAATTCTATCTGTATTGCGGTGTTGAAGAGTTGCCACATTAGTATAGCAGCAGTAGTTAAAGATTCCAGTGTGCAGGTAACTGAGACTGGCCTTCTTGTCACATATTAGTTGTCAAGCTCTTAACAGTATGGGTTCAATCATATGCAGGTTCAAGCTACTGCCTTACAAGTGCTAAAAAGCTTGGTGCAGCGTTACAACAACACAGAGGAGAAAAGTTTTGTGATTTTCTTTGTTGGGGAACTTATTGGAGATATTTTCAGTCTAATGCAGAGGGCGCTTCTGGTTGTTTTCTCGTTTCTTCCTTCTAGTATCAACAGAAAAGCGAAATTCTTCTTTTATGTTAAAACACTATGGTAACTGACTTGTTTCTTATTCTTTTTTTTAATAGAAACCTATGAATAAGGAATCGGTGGTTATAGCTGGCGAATGCTTGCGGTTCATAATGCTACTTCAGATGCACTCAAATGTTGATGAACATCAGAAGGGATTCATGAGCCTTTTTCTTGAATCCGTTCTTGTGGTTTTCTCTAAGACTTCAGATGGCGTTTCTCAGGTTCCATTCATATCTCGGCCTAAATTCTGCATTAGAAATTTGTTGCTCCCTCTTAAGGGCAATTCGTAAACTTCAACTTCTTTTGCGTTTTTATGGATCAATACCAGGAAGTCCTTGAGATAAGAACTGCAACTGTGCGGCTTGTTTCCCATCTAGCTCAGTTGCCTTCTTCAGCTATTCACTTTAAGGATGTTTTGCTGTCGCTGCCAACAACACACCGGCAGCAGCTTCAGGTTCGTGGATTGTACCAGTTAAAATTTCTTGTGGGTTAAGCATTTTGCATGCCAAAATTTGAGAGAATTCTCTAATTGGCTTCCTTGTCCATCTCATGTTAGGATATAATCCGTGCTTCCGTCTCTCAAGATAGTTCCACTCTGAAGCCAAAATCCTTGGTCCCACCAATGGATATCAAATTACCAGCACCTGTGGTAGCAACACCTGAGAAAGTTACCTCTTCTGCTCCTCTTGTTGTTAAAGCAGAAACATTGTCCACTGTGCCAACATCATTAAATCAGGCTAGCACAGTAGAAAGTGGAACCGACGAAGAAAATGATGACGAGGATGATGATGATGATTGGGACACTTTCCAGTCTTTTCCTGCTTCCACAAATCCTGAAGGTTCGGGATCAAAGACAGAAAGTGTTACTGAAGAGGAGACAGACCTTCCTGCGAGCTCTTCCATTCAGGATGATGAATCAAAGAAATCACCACTTGTAGAAGAAGCTTATGATCAACATCTTGCATCAGAACCTACCGCTGACACCACTAAAGAAGATTCCGTCGACAACAGCAAAGGGGACGAAGAGGAAACAGTAGAGTCATCTCTCAACGAAGAAGTTACAAGTCAGAATGACATCTCATCGGATGATCATCTTGTTGAAATGAAGGAAGAATCAGTTGAGAGTCGTAAGAGTTCTGAACCTGAAATTATCGGAGTTGATACCAAACTTCCTTCGACAGAAGCAGATTCACCAGCTTTAGATGATACATCAGACGATCTGGATCCGCAACACTTAGAAAAGTCAGTCCAGGATGACCAAGTTAAGTGTAGCAACGAACATGTTGTATCGGAAAAGACAGTGGCTGAAAATAAGAGCGAGGAGGATTAACCATTAAGGGAGCCAATTAAAAGAAGAGTTTTCAGAGATTGTAACTTTTACTATGAGCACTTGTGATTCAGTTGCTTTGTTCTTTTTGTCTCATTTCGTTTGGGATTATTGTCGTCAGTTTATTTGTGTGGAATCCTTCCAAGAGTCTCTTAAAACTTCATTCTGATGATCATCTTGTTGAAATGAACAAAGAGTTGTAATATAGTTTCTGAACCTGAGAATATTGGGAGTTGATATCAAAACTTCCCTTAACTGAGGCAGAAGGATGATCAAGTTAAATCTAGCAACAAACATTTTGGAGCTGATCTTGTTGCACTAAAAACCGGAAACTTTGTATAAAATTGGTGGAAAAACTGTTTATACATTGTTTAGTATACCTCATTAAGGCATTGAGATCAGACATTGAATCAGATTATGTAATAACACTCGGAACATATGTTAACGATGAAACAAGACACATTTACAAATTAAACACGAGAGTTTTAAAGTGTTTTAAGTTCAGACCAACAAGACAAGAGAATAATTGTACACATTTAATAAACTGACTATCTATATTTCTACTTCAGAACATTTGTTGCATTTGAAAAGAGCACTGAAGTAGTTGCAAGGTAATATGACTGATAAACTATATTTGTTTTTAACAATGAAACAATACAGAGTTACAAATTAAACCATGCAAAGAAAAGTGTTTCTATTCAGACCTCCAAGAATTATTATAGATTTGATAATAAACTGAGAATCTATATTTTGTGCTTAAGTCATGATCATACTGTCTGACTGAAACATCATCATACTCTTTACTCGATTCTCTTCCTTAACTCTGGCTTTCTCTTTGATGTTTTGAACTTCCAACTGAATCTTGTTGCTAGCCATCTCTTCTTTCTTCATCGTCACCAGTCTTTCTCCACTAATCTCGCCGAGTAGTACTTTCCTTCTCAGGTCTTGATTGCTGCTGTCTCCCATGTTGAAAATAATGGATCTGTACTTTGCTTTTTGAGTCCCCTCGAAAGAACCTAGTCTCTCAAACATAGCAGATTCAACCGAAGCAGCTACAGTCCAGGAATCGCAAGAAACCACTCCTTCCTTCATCTCAACAACAACCTCGTTAGCCACTTTAGACAAGGACTTGTGAAGAATCTCACGCACTTTGTCCCTGTTAGAATCCCCCGTCGTCCTCGAAACCATCTCCTCCTCCACAAGCTTCTTCTCCTTCTTCACAACCGTCCGATCACGAGGTCGTGAGCTCTGTTTCCTCCCCGTTGCGTAGAGATATCTGAGCCAAAGAGAGTAAAGAATCTTTCCCTCGGATTGGATTCTAGGGTTTTTGTGCTCCGTGAAAAGGCCGTGACTCTTTCCAATTTGAGGGTATTTGCGATCGACGGCCAACTCGCAAGCAAGTGACTCTGGAGCTTCCTTCAAACGAACCATGGCCTCCACGCACCTAGAGACCGCTGGAGAAGAACTCTTACCGTCTCCTCTCGCAGCAGATTTTGCAGCTTTAGTTGCTGCCTCAATCAGTTCCAAGAACTCATGCTTCTGCATCATTCTCTCTCGTTCTCGACTGATAAAATAGGGTTTGGAAGCAACGAAAGTGGAGAGAATGATTTGTGTTGTTAGAAAGTGTGACCTTACGTGTTTGTATATAAAGAGAGAGTATCGTAAACCAACTCCTAATAGGTTTGGGTTTGTTTCTCTAGCACACGTTTACTTACTTGATACTCAAGCCTCTTCAGACTTTCCTTTTCTTTGTGTTCTGTTTCTAACCGTTATAGGATTTTCCATTTTCTTCAACATTTATTTCTATTTTTTTTCTTTTCAAAATTTTATTAAATTAATATAATCTTTTGAGATACAATTTTCAAATTCAATGTTGATTTTTGGTTATGATCTATTGTATCTGGTTTAATTACATAACACACCGTTTAGAGATGACTACGGTGAATA
Organism: Brassica rapa; assembly: GCF_000309985.2. NCBI lineage: Eukaryota > Viridiplantae > Streptophyta > Magnoliopsida > Brassicales > Brassicaceae > Brassica > Brassica rapa. Next base: position 23,466,845 of record NC_024801.2, on the reverse strand, counting down.
AAGAGAAATTGGGAAAATCGTTAGACTGTGATCTTCTTATATATAAAGAGAGATATCTAAAATCAACTCCTGATAGGTTATGTTTCTCTACCCTTTTTATTTACTTGGTATCCAAGTCTCACGGACTTTCCTTTTTCTTTGTTTTTTTTTTCCATTTTGTTCTAAATCCACTCACGAAATCCATGTAAATTTCTTTTGTCCTCACAAATTTGATTTAGTAAATAAAATAGCCTTCTGAAATAAAGTTTTCAAATTCTTAATGTAATTGGTTATTGAGATATGATCGTGGTTCTAAAAATCTGTTTAGATGGTAATTCGATCATATCTGAAACATTTTTTTAATCCAATTTATGCAATTCAAATAAGTTTAAATTGTTTTTAGTCGGTTAAAATCAGTTGAGATCAATTTAAATTATTCTAAATATGTTAAATTAAATAATAATATTAGTATAATCCACAAATTTATCTAATTTTGTTTGTTTTGTATATCTAATTTTGATAATTCACCAAAGTAGTTTTATATTTAAGCTAAAAATAAAATATATTGTATAAATATAATAAGTCAATAATTTGTTAATGCTTAGTAAGAACGGTTTCACTATTTCGACTAAATTTTAAACCTTTTTTTTTCCTCTAGAAATTGTCTTGACTTGTGTTAAAAAAAAAGTGTCTCGACTTGGGAGTTTCAACAGTTCTGTTACTAAAAAAAAATCAATTTATAACTAAAAGAAATTGTTTTTTTATTGAAGGTATGTGTACTAGAAGAAAATAATTGGTACTGTATTTGAATAGAAGTGTAGGGATGTGCTAGAGATTCCTAGCGTGTATAGGTTATTTGTCCGTGACATATCTCAGAATCGTCAGACACCGAAAAAGACGCAACTCTGATTATCCTGACTTAGTAATACACGTAAAAATTTCAAACTTTTTGCACATCGATTCATATATTACTCCATTACATTTTTCATAGAAAATGAAAACCAGTATATATAAAAATAAAAGTTATGAAGCACTTGAGTCTTGAATCTTGATTAGTGCAGCACCAACTGGCAGAAACTTTGGTTAGTTGTTGATAAAATACAGTAAACATTGGACCATACGTTATCCCAAAATACAGATTATATAGTGTACACTTCGAATAGTGTTACAAAAAAAAAGTGTACACTTCGAACACCTGTAGTAGAATATTCTGAAAGAATATTTTAAACTTAAAATGAAATGAAAAATTGTATAAAAGAGAATCCCGAGAAGTTATACTCTTGAGAAATTGTAAAACGTTTGTTTTTTAATTGCCTTCATTCCTTTTTAATATTTAAATTTAATTATCTAACTAAGTTGTATTTAAAGACTACACGAAATTACTAAAATTCATTTTTAAAATATTGTACATTGAGGGATACTCTTATTTATATACCAAAATTAGTGTTGATTATCAAAGTTTCAAAAAAAATAAAGTGTTGGATTTCTATTTTCGCTTTGCAATATTGATAACAGAAAAAAGGCATTGTTGTACCATTAGGAACAGAAACCAAAGCTTGAGTTGGGAGTTGGAACTGAGAAATGGACGACTAGGGATGAAACTGAACTCGTCAAGAACGAGAAACAGAACCCTCCTCGAACCCTTAACCACAATTTCATGTTCTTCGATTCTGACAACCACAATATACGCTTCTAAAGATCCCAAATACAAAAAAACTAATTCGATCATATACACCTTCATTGGTACTATACAAAAAACAATAAAATCTTGTTAAGCTTTTTAAAACTCATTTTTTTTTGCTATCTACACAAATACATTAACTAATTATTTTGTTTATGTTTATTAATACCCAAACTGCATTTATTTTAATATACAAACTAGATTTTGACCCGCCCTTAAAAGGGCGGGTATATTTTTTGTTTTATTTTATTGTAAAATATTAATTTTCTGTCTCATATTTTTCTTTGTAATGATATTTGTATTTTTCTGTAATCATATGTGTTAAATTTTTAATTACTATTAGTAAGAGGTTTTGATAATTTGATTGAATTTATGATGTTGGATACTCTACATGTGCTATCGTTAAAATTATATGGTTTTCATTTTTTTTATTTCATGTATAATTATAATAATGTTATAATTATACATAATAATTTGCCATGACGTTAAATATGAATTTTGTAAATTTTGATCCAGGGCCACGTGAATTGTTAAAAATCGCGACAACGTCTTAATTGGCTTAATTGGTTCAAACGCAGCGGTTGCGGTTGCGGTTGTGGGAGTTTGTGGATGCGGACGGTTGCGGTTTCTAGCGGTTTTAAGAGATTTGTACGATTGGTACTGCGGTTAAAAATTGGTGCGTTTGCGGGTGACTTATGACTGGTTAACTACCAAATATGGTAACAGTCAAATAATAAATTAACAATATTTACATTTAATATAATTATAAAAATATCAAAAATCATAAAATTATAATAAATATAAAATTTATATTTAGAAAGTTATAATTTTAATTTTTGAAAATTTATTGAAATTTTTTTTATTATAAAATTTTATAATATTAATTAAAATATAATAGATATATGTTAATATTTTCATAATCTCAATTTTAAATTTTTTATTAAATAATTTTACTTTTGTATATATATTGTAATAAAAAAAAAAAATTTACCCTCCCGCAACCGTCCGCAACCGCAAACGTTAGCTGGAGCCAGCTTTTGAATTTATGAGATTCGTAGCGGTTTGAAGCGGTTTATAGCGATTTGAGTGATTGTTGCAAACCACCGACAACCGCTACCAACCGCAAAAGCTGCGTTTGGATTTAAATAAATAGTGACAATTTGGATTCTGACCCGCCCTTTTATTTTTTGTTTATTTTTTTTTTGAGAAATTTAATTTTTGTATTTGTGTTATTTTTGTAATCATATTTGTTTTTAGTATTAATTTAATTTAATATAATTTTTGGTAACTATATTAAATATGTCAAATTGCATAATTATATGTCATATGTATTTCAAAAATTATTTTTAAACTTTATTTTTAAAATTTGCAACATATTATATTTTCTTAGTAGTTACCTAACATAATTAGTCAAGAAAAATATTCGTATCCAAAAAATCTGACTCGGAATCGACCCAAAAATCAAAGTTTCATAATCTATTAGATTTGGCATATATACTTGAATGGTTCTTAAGAGATATCCGAAAACCAATATCAAATCCAACACGCACAGAAAACCGAACAAAAGTTTTGAAAAATATTTGAAAGATAATTTTTAATATATTTTGTTAAATATATATATGTAAATGGGTTAATAAGGTCTTCACTAAACATTTAACAAATATTTTTAATCGAATAACCTATTTAAAACCCGTTAAACTAAAACCCGTAGAATATATTTTTATAAATAATACTTCCATAATAATATCAACTGATCATGTTCCTAATTTAATAGAATAGATGGATTAAATAATTTAATTTTCTTATAAAAAAACTATCTAGAAAAATAAAATTTTTAAATAAATAGTGACAATTTGGATTTTGGTTAGATATGGAAGTTTTGTTGATTTTAAATTTTGGGGTCACAGGAGTACATATATTTCAGGATAATGAGTTAGATATAGGAGTTGTATATATATTTCACGAAATTTGTTGTCATTTATAAAATTTGTTGCCTTTATAATAGGAGTTTAATTGGTTGTGTAAGGTGGTTACGTAAAATTCTTAATTGAGTTTAGTAGAATAGATTTTTTAATTGAAAAATAGAAGTTTTATATGTTTGTAGTCCTTAAAAATAGGACATTAGTGGTTATGGAACTGCTTTGTTATTGTTGTTTACGTTTTATTTAAAAAGTGGCAATCAAATTTTCCTGAAAAGTAGGATTTTAGAATTGCTAGAACTGCCGTGAAAATTTAATAGTATTGATAAAGTGATATAAGCAGTTTTATGTAGATGATGTATATTTTTTTTAATTGGACTCAACTATTATCAATGGGACATGTTTCTGTTTTAATAGTATTGATACTTTTTTGATTAAAATACATACAGTTCCAATAATAAAATGAACATTACAAATTTGTGTATTAAATAGTTATTTAAAAATATTAAATTATATAGTAAATTTTTTAAATATTTTTAAAAAATTAACAAATTTAGTTGAAGTATGTTTTAGTGAAATTTACTCTCTTTTTTATGTTCTGTAGTCTAGTTTTCACCAAGTCTACTTGTATCAGCTACTTACCCTTTTGTACGCATGCTCACTCTTCTCTTCTTCTTCTGCAAGTAAAATAAAAAAGAAAAGCTGTAACAATCTCTCTCGAGCCCCTTTCACCGCCAGTGACAGATCAGGAAGAATCTCACAGTAAATAAAACCACTCAATAAAACCTTTTAAGCTCTCTCATCTCTCTTTCAGTCACTTGGTGGTCACTATCGTTTTGCTATATGTCTCTTTTTACCCTTTTTAACTCCAAACTGCGAATATTACCTGTTGAGTCTCACTCACACTCTATCATCTTCTTTTAAGCTCACTTTCTTTTGTTAATCAGAGTGACTTTTTCTTCATTGTTCCACTGTACAATTGTCGTTTTGCTCAGTTCCAACTGTCTACTTTTTTTCCCTATTCTCGCAAAACTAATGCTAAATGTACACACTCCTCTTCTCTGCTTCTCTTAAAAGAGATTGAGATTCTTCTTCTTCACGAGCTCCAAAGTCTCACAAAAACTGATACACTTTCTTTTTTTTTTTTCATACAGAATCAGAACTGAAAGAAAGTAGTTTTGTTTCTTCTCTGGTGACTACAAGTTATGGAATCTGAAGCGATTTGTCTCTAAAGAAGACATTGTTATCTCTGTTTTCTATCTCTCTCTCGGAGCTTTTGTCGGTTGTTAAAGGTTCCGTTTGAAATGACGGGAGAGTTAACGGAGACGGTGGATAAAACGGCGACGTGCTCGGCCATAACAGAGAAACGGCCAAATAGACTAGGCGGTTGCGTGGGTGTTTTCTTCCAGCTCTTTGATTGGAACAGACGTTTTGCTAAAAGGAAGCTCTTTTCTCGCAAATCACTTCTTCCTGGTTAGTGTTCCTCTCTCTATATTTGAGTTTATCTACGGTTATGTCTGAGAATGAAAGAGTGTCTTATTGCATTTTTTGTCAGGGAAACAAGGTTCAAAGAGGTTTGGTAGGGATGAGAAAATGCTTAAATCTAAGCTTAATCTGGTGATTACTTTCTCCCTTTTTCTTATTAAATCTTTAGTTTGAATTGAGTAGAAACAACCTAAGATTGTTTACTTGATTGAAGATTGATGATGAGAACAGAGGAGGTTTCCCAAATAGAGGCGAAGTTGTGGAGCTTAAGAAGCATGATATGAGACCTCCTAGTTTGGTAGCACGTTTAATGGGACTTGACTCATTACCATCTAACCACAGAGACAAAGACAAGAAGAAGAAGAAACCATCACATCAAATTCAGGACAACAATAAGTGTGGTTTGTTTGGTGAGATAATAGAAGAAGAAGAAAATGGTATTGATAAGTCAAGGCCACAGAAGATGCAGAGAACAACAACGGGTGTGTGTGATAGGCGTGGTGTTATGGTGAAGAAGTTTGGATCAGAAGCATTGCAGATTAAGAACGTTTTGACCCGTGTTAGGAAACAGCATCATCAGCACCAGAAACTGGCTTCTCCTCATGTTAGAAGCCCCAGGCTTCATAATAGACGTAACTCTAGGCTGATTGATGCTGCTACTAGGATTCTGGAACCCGGAAGGAGAAATGTGAAACACGCTATTGCTTATCCAAGCTCTTCAGGGGTTAGAAGGTTCGAAAATGTAGGGAAAGAGCCGGTTGAATTTGTTGCTTCTTGTAAAGCTTGTGGTAGCTTTGTTGATGTTCGTGGTTCTAGTCCGGTAGCTGAAGAAGAATTTGGAAAGAACAAGGCGTGTGTTGCTGAATCAACGCCTTTTGAAAGGAGTAAAAGAAGTGTGTTTTGGAGAAATCAAGAACCATCTATGTCTGCAGCCTCTGGTAAAGGTAGAGAGTTCACAGATCCAATGGAGAAGAAGGCTCCACATCCTGCAAGGTTTCCTTCGGTAGCTCAATCTCACACCTTTCAGAGCAAAAGAGGTGGTTGTTCTTCGTCACCTGTAAATGCAATCAACTGTAAAGAGAAGGACTTTGTTGCCATGAATAGAGCTTCAACTAGCAGGAATCATCATCACTCCAAGGCTAGATTTGTGAACTCTGATTTGTATGTACAGAGAAAATCTTACACTAGAGTTGAGGAATCTTCTAATAGATCAGGGTTTAGCACTCCAGGAAGGAAGAGAAGGTTAGCTTGTGTAAGTGGTCAAGTACAAGGAAGTAGCTCTGTGAGTCCATTAGATGGTGAAAGCACTTGTAGTAATGGTTCCCCTCATAGAAACTATAGCCAACGCTGTAGAGAAACCAAAGGTGTTCCAAGTCAGATGGGTGAACGTAACCCAAGAACAACACTTGATGCTGGTACTGTGGGTTTGATTCAGCAAAAGCTTAAAGAGTTTGCTTCCCAAGAAGAAGATGAAGCCATAATAGGAAGTGCATTTCCCAATAAACAAGCATCTTTGATTCTCCATGAGTTGCTATCTTCAATAGCACACCAGCAGCCTTATGCAGAAACAGCTTGTCGTCGGGTATGCTTTTAAGGTTTACACATTTTAGTATTTTCTCATTTTCTAATTCATTCTTGCTTTCTTAATTCTTGCAGAGGAAAGGCTTAACAGAGATGTGGAGTGCTACTGGAAATGCAAACAGTGATTACACAAGCCCTGGTTCTGTACTGGATGCATCTTTCTCTAACGAGAGTTGTTTCTCAAATAGCTTCGACACTATCTCAGGTACATAAGATTATTATTCAGAAATTACCTAATTTCTATGAAAAAGCATCAGTTTCTTGTATCTGAAACTGCTGTTATGATATTTTGTAGTTCCAGGGATGAGGTTGCCTCTAGAGCCTGTAGAACCTGATTGGGACGTACTTGAAAACTCCTTAGCTTCGTTCAAGAACTCAACAAGTAGTGGTAATTACCAAGCCATCACCAGTCTTATCAGCCATGTCTCTAACGTCCTCCGGTGTTTAAGCAACACAGGTCTCTTATCAACACACCAGAGATTCACCAACGCAAGAGAAGTCATCCTCCACACCGAGCTGTCACTTGGTGGTACTACTACTTCTACTACACAAGACAACTACCTCATCGGACCGGAACTCTTCGACGAACTCATGATATACGCTGCTCATTCTGATCACCTTGTTAACCTCACTGGAATAACCGGAGGGTTCCTTGTCGATGCCATGATCGAACACTTGGAAGAAAGAAACACTTCCTGCGGATTAAAGCCTTCATCAAGTGCTGATGCTTCCGTGCTGATTCGCGGTGTTCTCGAGGAAGTTCCAAAGTGGGCAGCATTGGCTCGGATTGATATGGATGAAATCATCCATATCGAGATGGAGAAATGGATGGATCTTGAAACCCATACGTTAGGAGTTGGTTCAGAGATAGCTTATGAGATCCTTTTGCGTTTGGTCGGAGAGTTAACAATGGATCTCTTTTAGAACAACCAAACCAAATAACGTTTTGTCAAAATAAGCATTTGTGTAATTCAACAATATGAATCATATGATCGATGGATCTTGTTTACTAGCTTTCTAAGTTCTATCACACACACATACCAATCGTCAAACTAAAATCAAGAAAAAAAAAACTTTATCAACCAACAACCTAAAAAAAGAATCAAATCGTAAAAAGAAACACAATCAAGTTGTGTGACAAAGAGTGATCAGTAGATTTGTCTGTAACCTAGAATAGTCCGACCACCACCGCCGATTGATTTCCTCCCTCCTCCACCGCCGCCATTAATGGCAGAAGCTGCAGCCATTGATACTTTCTTCAAACCTTCGACAGTGGCGTAACTCTTACGCATCATCCCCATCCTCCCTCTGGTCTTCTCTCCAGCACTCATGCTTCCTCTAGCGGAAGAAGCCGATCCGAAAACGGCGGAGGCGTTTCTGCTCTTCGACGGCGGCGGAGTGAGATCCGTTCTCCGCGGGAGCAAATTCGAGTTAGCCGGCCGGCGATTTTCCTTGCGAATCATGGCGGAGAAGTCAGGAACAGACTGAGCCAACGAAGAGGAAGAAGACGAAGACATTCTCCGCGGGTTAGGGTTGTATTTGATGAACCCGAATCTCGTCTTCTTCTCAGGAGAAACCCTAATTTCGTAGTCTTCTCTTGTAAAACCGAATCTCCTTTGATTCTTGTTCTTCTCGCCGCCGAAGAACCTCTCTTCCTCTTCCTTTAGTATCGTCTCGTACTCTCGCTTCAAACGAAGCTTTGATTCTCGCAACGTCGCGTATTCACCGTATCTGGGACCTCTCACGAACCCGAAGAGACTGTTGTTGTTATCGGTGGTCTGAGAAAGTAGGAGAGACATTGGATCATCGACGGGGAATAACAGAGGTTCCATCATGCTTGGGTTTGAAATCGTATCCTCCATTTTACCGATGTGGGGATCACAAATCTCGAACACGGTGTCTTGTCTTGTCTTCTTCCTCACGAGGATTTGCTTTTTTTTTTTTGAGTGTTTCGTTCGTAACGGTCTGATTTAGAAAGAAGAGAGCCTCTCCTTTGAACATTTTTGATGTATGGACGCTTTTACCCTTTCCTTTTTTACTTTCGTAACGGTCTTATTTTTGCGTGAGCCTCTCAAATGATCTTGTTTTTTTAAGGGGCCCAAATGATCTCGTATCAAACAATATTCGAATTCCATTATATAAATTATGATGAGAGCCTCCTTTGATTCTGGTTTGGCTTATATGACGTTAAGCCACTACAAAACTCATCAGACACCATGATCCTTCTTTCTCTACCAAGAAACTCCGCTGGTCACTGCAACTTGACATCCATACACTAGATTTAACATATATTAGAACCATGTTGTATTGATAAATAGAAGAGAGGTTATGTCGATGAAGAGAGAGAGAGTAGATTTAGTTTAGATTTAAAAAAGATATTTATCGAAATATGAAAGTTTTCATATTTTTCGTGATTTGCCTATAGTATGTATTCTACGTATAGTAGAGCACTGAAGAGATGATGGAAGGTTTATTCTTCTTTACGCATATGATAACGTTAAAAGCAGAAAATGTTATGACACCTAAAACAAAAAGGTATTTCACGGAGTCAGTGTTATAAGTTGTAATAAAACTACAAGTAGACTAAAAACATCTTGTTAGAATACTAGCTGACGTAATCTAGCTCTAGTATAATATTGAAGAAAATTTTGTTTGTAATCTCTACCCCGGTTAAATCTCTATGTTACACTTACTATTCGATTTGTAAACTACGTAGATGGCTAGAATACGTATTATATATGTGCTAGAACACAAAATTAAACATGATTCTACTATTTTAAAAAATAAAATTTAAACATATAAATAGTTATACTAATGTTTCCAATGATTTTCATATTTTCCCAATTTTTAAAATTTAGTTTGCTATTTTTTTCTATTACAGAAAGGTAAAACTTGTCCAAAATGATCAAAAATATGAAAAATCATATTTTGACAAACAAAAATTTAAAGTGTTTTTTTTTTTCAATTCCCCTTAATATAAAAACAAAGAGCTAGTGGAAAAGGGGTTAGAGGTGTTCTCTAGTTTACTTAGACATGAATAAAATATAGGTGAAACAGAAGAACAAAAAAAAATATGTTAATGGACTCCATGGCTCCATGGTTGAGATCACCTAAAATGACACTTTGTAAGAATTTTCTCTGTAAGTGAATAAACGTCATGTAATTCATAAAGCATGGATTCCAAACAAACACTGAAACACATAAATGATTTCTTCAAATTATCAAAGAGAACATCAAAAATAAAACCCAAAACAATATGTTAAATTAAAACTAGAGTTCTAATGGCTGTTACTGCAATATTTCATTGGTTATCATTTGAAGAAATGTGCACGTTGCAACCTGAGGATAAAAATGGTTTTAAGGAAATATAATACGGCTTTGTTGTCTAAACAATTTTAAAGGATTGATCAATTGTTGGTTGATTACTTGATAAGGAATCAGACAGAGCCAAAGGCCAGATCTGGGTAGTATGTAACATTGGACTTGCCCTTCAATTTTTTAGAGGTTATATATACATAGACAACTCAGAAAATTATGAATTTTAAGAAGAAGAAAAAAAATCTTCTATAAGATATGTGTGTAACCTCCAGGTTACTTGGGACACAGGTATAGCCTCCAAATTCATAACTAATCTATTAAAGTTAGTTCGTCCTGGTTCCATTGGTTCAGTTAAGAAATAACACTTTAATTTGAACGAACCTGTGCAATCTGAGTGAAAATATGAAGAAGAAAAAGAAACAATCAACGTTCTCAACTTTTTTTATTTCAATGAATGAATTTTCATTTCTTGTAGAAACTAAAACATTGAACACAAATATTAAACAAATTGAAACACATCAGATCGTAATGTACAGGGAGTACGTCAAGCTTCCGACATGGAGAACATATTCCCCCAAAGCAATCTGCCTCTTCCCTGTTTCATCAACCACACTCAGATCCTTACACACATCCAACTCAAACCTCACCACCGCCATTTCCGTCCTCCCGAGAAGCAGCTTCTCGAACGTCACCAGATGCTTAACCGGCGACCTGTGCACAGCGGGTGGCGTCATGAACAGAAACACTGTGTGGCTTCCTTCTCTGGTTCCCGCATTAATTACTTCAAGCTGGACTTCCACGGTCTTCCCGCAGTACGTTCCAGTGGCGTCCACCGATAGGCACTTTGAAGACCTGCAAGGGTGGCTCGGATCAAGTCCGAGGGAGACGAACCCTGGAGCTCTGATAAGCCAGTGGTGGAACTGAGTGTAGCTGATGCCGTCTCCGAAGCTGTACACTGTTTCTCCGGTGTAGAATCGATAACTTCGACCCGGATACCCGGTTGAGTTATCGGGTCTCATGTTCATGTTTGACATCGGAAGGTTTTCCACGTACGACTGAGGATACCACGTCATCGGCAATCTTCCGCCTAAACCAAAAAACAAAAATACAAAAGCTACCGGTTAGTTAGCGAATTATAATCGTAAAACCAAACCGGTTGGTTTAGTAAGGAGAAGAGCAGTGTCTTTCTTACTCGGATTATAACGACCAAAGATGACGTCAGCAATGGCGAGCCCACCGGCTTGGCCAGGAAACCCGACCCACATGATGCTTGTGATCTTTGGATTGTTCTTGGCGAAAGTAACGTCCAATCCTCCACCGGACATGATGACCAGCACCACCGGTCCATTGGCAGCATTAGCCACCTCAGTCACAAGCTGTTGCTGTTTCCCGGGAAGGAGCAAGTCGAGTCGGTCGTGGTCCTCCCTCTCAATGGATAAATCTGTTCCCATCACTAGCACAACCGCATCAGCTAAAACCGCTAAAGAAGCAGCTGAATCTATATCCGCCTCTGTGCACGCCACGTCAGGACAGCCCTTCTGATACGTAACCGACACCGTTTCCACTAGTCCTTGAAGTGGTGTTGTGTACTTGCACGGTACGCCTGAGGAAGATTAAAAAACAATATCGTTTTTTTAAAGATTCAAGCCTAAGTCTAAATCGTGGACACAAAAAATATCACTTGAGAGTTAATTTTAATTTTTACCGTGGTAGTTTCCGATCATTGTATCGGTGACATTAGCGTTTGGTCCAATAACTGCTACCGTCTTAATCGCATAAGGTAAGAACGGAAGCGAGCCATCAGAGTTCTTGAGCAGCACAATGCCTTGTCTTGCCGCTTCTCTAGCGAGTTCTTGGTTCTCAGCTGTGCAAACGTCCTGAGGACCAAGATTGCCGTAGGGCTGCTTCTTGGGGTCACCATCGAAGAATCCTAAACGCATCAAAGTCGCGAAGTTGTTTGAAATTGCAGTGTCAACATCTGATTCGTTTACCAAACCGGCATCGACCGCATCCATTGCGTGTTGACCAGTGAAATGATCACAATTCAAATCCAAACCTGCCAACATAGATTTGGCAACAGCTTCTTCTGGAGTCTTGGTATAGTGCTGGTTCGCATATATCACTTCTACTGAATCACAATCCGAAACAATGTACCTAATAACATTAACCCAAAAAATAGATTAACCTTAATAATTTTTTTTTTTTGACAATTTAGAGAGAATGGAAACTTATGTATAATAATAGCTCTTTAACATTTACGGGCCAAGACAAATGTTTCATGCGGTTGTATTCAGAAGAAAAAAACCCCTACACAGTTTGAAACCATGTAAAAAAATCTTACCCATTTAACTTCCATTGACCGCGAATCACACCAGAAAGCAGGTCAGGATCAGCGCATGTCGGTTTACCGTTAACTTGGTTGTAAGAACACATGACACTAGCCACATTTCCATCAACCACACAGCTCCTAAACGGTGGTTGAAATGTATCATCCATATCTTGTTGGTTCACCTAATCGAACACAAAAGAAGATATAAATGTATTTGGTGTGACCCAATAACAATAAGGATACAAATGTTCTCGTTTTCTTACCACGGAGTTGAAAGTGTAACGACTGACGTCTTTCCAGTTATCAACATCGTAGGCGGTGTAGTGTTTACAGCAAGCGGCAACTTTTAGACGGTTAGGATCTCCACCGTCAGTACCCTGAAGACCTTTAACATAAGCCACCGCGTATTTGCTTACGAGCGTCGGGTCCTCGCCAGGGGTCTCTTGACCTCTTCCCCATCTCGGGTCACGGAATATGTTTACATTCGGTGACCAAAACGTTAATCCAGCTGCTCCAACGTTGTACATTGCCCTCGCCTCCGTCGACACAACCTTAAACCATGCATGCCATAAATAGAAAAATATTACTAGAAGCGTGAAAAGGACTGTTGTCTATTACTTGTAACCAAAGAAACAAAATCTTCCATTTCTTTCACCTTGCCAATGGCTTGGAAGAGAGATACGTTGAAGGAAGCAGCGGTGAGTATGACTTGAGGGAAGCTAGTGGCACCAGGGACTAGACCGGTAAAACTAGAACCACCTCCGACATCAGAGACACCGTGAAGTGCCTCCGACCACCAGTTATAATCTGGAATCCCAAGACGGCTCACGCCGGTAGATTTGCTCACAAGAAACCCGATTTTCTCCACCAACGTTAATCTTCCGACAAGATCGGTGACTCTGGCTTCGGCCTTCAAACCCGTGTTGCAGAATCCGTAACCGGCTAGAGAAGGGTTTGTGATGACGTCACATGCGAACACTGGAGAAGAAGATTGGGCGTTAGATGGCTTGGAGATGAAGAAGAGAATACTGAGGAGAAGTGTGGAAACAGAGGGGAGTGCTCTGTTTCCTCTTGTTTGCCGATGATAACTCATTTGCTTTGTGTTTGTCTCTTGTTTGTTTTCTCGTTTGTGTGTGTTTAGTTTATCAACAGTTTGATACCACTATATATACTAATAGAAGATTGCAATTTTAGGATTTGAATTTTAGAAAGTCGTATATGTGCTGGCATTTTATAATAATAAGATGGAGATGCAAATGATAAGATTACTACGGATAATAATAATATTTCCTGCTATTTGTTAAAAAGGCTAACAAAGAAACTGTATTCAAAATGTATCATAAATCTGATTCTCCTATACTCTGATTAGAAACACTGCAAGACCATAAGGTACATGTATATTTTGTTTCCTTGTTGCAAGAGTCAAGAGATTTTTTTCTTCAGCAGGTAAATAGTATGAGATAAGTTCAATATGAAGTTATGAGGTGTCCGTATGCTTAGTGATCTAAATTCTATCCGTTTTTTTACTTATTCATCCAGACAAGTCAAATTTTCTTATTCTGAGTATTGTTTTGAAAACAGCTTTTGGGGCTTTCATAATTTGACATCAAGATATTTTCAGCAATTCTGTGTAATTGAGAATACGACTGTCTCGTAGACTCGTAATATATATTAGCGGCAAATCTACTTTGGACGTAAAAGAAATAAAAAAGTACTAAAGTACATAAAAATACAAATTATCAAAAAAGAATTAAGAATTTTAGTTAGCTGTCATGTCTTTTTCTCATACGTAAAGTAAGAAAGATATATTTTGCTTCTATAAAAAAAAAACATTTTATGAAGGTTATAAATGAGTTGTTAGCTGGAGAACCGTATTTTGTAGTATAGCAGTTTTATTCAACATATTATCACCTAGGTGCGTGTTCGGATATCTGTTCGGGTTCAGGTTAGATATTTCAGATTTTCAATTATTTAGGTATAGAAGTACAGAACATGTTCAGGTATTTCTCTACTTCGGATCGGGTTTAAATATTTTTAATTTGGGTTCGGATATTTTGAGTCAGATTTCAGATATTTATATTTTGAAAAATATTAAATTATTTATTTATCAAGTTTCTTGTATTTAAAAAATATTACTTGCAGTTACATGTTTTCGTATTTTATTTATATTGAATGATTAACAGATCTAGAGATAATATTTTAAAAATAAAAACACAATTTGATTACTACTTTTGAAGTTTGGATGTAAATTTTTATTAATGCATGAAATTTTTTTTTTTGACATGTATTTTAAATGAGTAACAAATCATTTTTCTGTAATTATATGTATACTAGGTGTTTTCTTACACCATGTGCAAAGATTTTTTTTAAAATAACTTATATTTAAAATAAATTTTATTAAATATTATAGATTTTAATATTTTATTACTAATATTTAATATAGATTTGATATATATTAAATCAATTTGAATAAAACTAATAAAATAATATAAAATTGTATAATTATCAAAAAAATTTAGCCTAAAATATTTATAAAATTTGTAGATATATAAAAAACTAATGAACTTACGATCAAATTTTTTTTTTAAATTGTAAAATTTTTTGAAAGCCTTAATAATACAGATTATATAGTTATAAAAAAATAATAATATTTCAAAATTTGAAATGTTATATATAAATATGTTTATTTCATAGATGATGTATGAGCTATTACCATATTTTTAAAAAGTTAAACAAAAAATAAATATCAATATTAGATGTAATATATGAATTAATACCATATTCTAATAAGTTTGCCAAAAATATAAATCAACATTAAATGAAATTATTCATGTCATATTTTTCCCAAAGCCACATCATTAATTTCAATAGCCATGTCATATTTATTTTGTGAAATTGATTGTAGAGAAAACATGTGGCAAAATCACTTCAGAAATATAGTCTAAGGATTATATGATCTCAAAATATATATAAAGCATCAGAATATATATTTTAAATAAAATGAGAGTAATAAATTAAAAATATAAGATTAATTATACATACATTCGGTTATCTTCGGATATCTATTTGGGTTCGGATATTACCCGTTCGGGTTCGGATATCCAAATTCTCCTACTTAATATCCGTTCGGGTGTTTTCTTACTTCGGTTTGGATTTCGGTTCAGATTTTTTGAATCGGATTCGGGTGCCACTTCGAATATCTGGTAAAGTGTCTAGCCCTATTAACACCTCTGGGATGAAAATTCATATAAGGCGATATGTTGTACACACGGCCTTTCAAAACAGTCACGTCGAATTCCTGATTTGTTCTTCTTTACTCCATCCACTGAAATAAGATTTCATGATCGACTCTCTTCTTTCAGGTTTGCACAACAATATTGTCCCTTTCATGATATAAAACATCAAAATGCATTTAGGAAAGAAAAAAAGACAAAGCATTACCTGCAAGATCGGGTTGTGTTCATATAAGTGTCAGCCAATCCATCTGGTTATAACTTATAACCCTTTTCAAATGGAACTTTTGTACTAGTTACAGGCTTTTTTCTAACTGAAGCGTTGAGAATCTCAGGTGAAGAATCAACTACCGTGGAAAATAAAGAACCAACTGTGTTTTCTTTTGGAGAAACTTGGTTCAGAGACTTTCTTTGAGGATCTTTAAAGGCAATAACATTTACATGTGATGCAAGATCTTTTGCCTCAAAATCTGTCGGCACAACCTTCAAAACCGGACAAACCAAGAATCAATCATCATAAAGTTTAAACCTTTCATGTTTTTATCCGGCAGAAACTGAGTGCACAAACTCACTTTATAGAATGTGAAATCATCATCCTTACTAGTATCCATTTTGAGCTGGAAATAACTGAACTTCGAGCTTAAAACTGAATTTAAAACCTTAAGGCTCTTTGAAGCACTCTGACAAAAGAAGATAAATGTAAGCAATGACTCATCCAATTATACATAACATGTCTAACCTCTCCATTAACACGTGCTTCAACGCAAACAGATACTTCCAGCAAAACCATATTCTCCTTCTTAACTAAGTGTAGAGTATATCATAAGAACGTGAATTCGTTCTTCGATTCCGTTTCGAGTTTTACGAAACAGTCTCATCACAGTTATATCATGAGATTTAAAAATTGCACAAAACTGTTCCACATTATGGACGATTTACTGAGTCAAGGAAAATATAAAATCTCTGACTTTATGAATTCGTCTATTTTCTTAAAATTCTTTAAAACGTTCTATACCTCTATATTATGTTTTAACTACCTTTGTTTCTTTCGTTATTTTCAATAAGGTTCAGATTCGAATTGGTTCAGTTCGGTTAGGATCAGAATCAAGTCAAAGTCGGTTCAGTTCGTCTTTGTTCCATTGTTCTGGTTTAGATTTAACACTTTAGTTCAGATGAACTTATTATGCGATCTGAGTGAGAAGAAGAAAAAGAAGAACAAACAATCAAAGTTTTCAAGTTTGTTATTTATATTTCAGAGTGTTTTTGATGTGCCCTGGATCGTAGATCCGGGCCAGGCTGGTGCACAACTCGATCCAACCAAGGTTTCCCCATCGGATGAAGCAACCATGGTCGAGCCAGAAGCTAACTTTGGACGAGCTGGACGAAGTGACACTTATTTGGGCGAGCTGGTCGAGCTGAATCGAAGTGACACTTACATATCTGAGCTGGATGAGCTGAGTGAGCTAAGTGACACTAGCTTGGAGCTGAATGAGCTAAGTGACACTGAAGAAGGAGCTTGTTTAGTTTTTGGGCGAAATGAGCCTTTTTCAGCCCAAGGAAAAATTCATAACAAATTCAATTTGGGTCGGTTTTACACCAAATTCGACCAGGCCTTTGCTGATGGTCTTATGCCCATTTGCATCAAGAAATATCAACAAAAGGAGTCAAAGTCGTGGTCATATCAAGGGGCATTCAACAACACACTTATTTCTAGTCAAAAGTCTTAGTCTTTGTTTATGTTTTCTAAGTTTCTAGTTTTCCACAAAAACTCTTAATCTTTCTTTGACCACAAGTAGTATAAATATGTAAGCTCTTCTATGAATAAAATTAGTCGATGTTTTTGAGTTTATTTAGTTTCTTCTCTAAGTGAGAGAGAGAGTTCTTTAGCTAGTTCATCGGTTTGAACCGGCTTGTTGATTTGGTGGTCAGCCAATCATCTTTGTGTGTCGTTTGGTGGTTAACCAACACACATACATTCGTTCTTAGGTGGTTAGCCTTAGATCGTGGGTATATCAAGAGCCATTCCGCATCTCTTGACGATCCTTTCAATCCATCTCAGTTCCAGAAGTGTCGTTTGCCTTCTCGGATCATATCCAACACCCAGCTAAAGTGATCCTCCCTATCTTAGGATTCTTCAGTTTTCATTTCATTTTAAAAACCAAACTCTTCACAATTAAAAAACAAACATTCATCATATCATATCCTAATGTTCAAGGAGTACTTTAAGATGTGAATTGACGTATGAGTCATGTTCTGCCTTGGAGGCTGGACCAAATATGAGTCTGTCCAATTCGGTTAGGATCAGAAGTCCAAACCAAAAGCGTAGACATATAGATCATATGCTGTTTGGAACCTAAGACATTCGTGAAGAGTGGTTAAAACACTTTATGAAGTAAAACTCCTTTGCAAAACAACCTCTATTTGAAATTTGAAATCGAATTGATGACATTATATTCCTATATATAGGATGACTAATAATTGAACTAATACTGAGACAGAACATAAGACATGCATATATCATTTTTACAAGATGAATAAAAAAGGTAAAGCAAACGCATACATAGAACATGTGATTTGGTAAAGCAAGGGAAAAAAAATTCACCACAGAAAATTTACTCTATAAAAATCAAATCCGAAGTAGTATATTACAGATTTTAATTGGGCCACGTTAAAAATTAATTATGGCCCAAGACTTAAATGGAGGTCAAGGCCGATTCCATTATCTAACTTGACTTCGGTAATACGATCGTTCTCTCCGGTAAACCTCCTCATCTCCGGCAAAGAACCACCGTGAGCCCTAACTTCTCCCGCCATAGTTTCCATCCCACCGCCGTAAAATCCCCTTCTTTCGGATCCACCGTAAAAATACATGGGGCCAGCGGCTTTTTGTGACGACACGTGCATGTGCTCACCGTAGAGCCACTTAGAAGTCGATGAAGAAGGAGAGAGCATCATATGCGGCGGCGAGAAGGCGGAGAGAAGAGGATTCATGTGAGGGTGATAGTTGTTGTGACGTGGCAGACCACGAGCGGCTAGCATCTGTGCACGTTTAAGAAGCTGGCGCTCTTTCTTGTGAGCGTTTTGATGGCCACCAAGAGCTTGAGAATTTGCAAACTCCCTGCAACAGTATTGACACTCGTACTTACGTGATTCAGGTTCAGGTTCGGATCTTGGTTCGGGCGATTGATCTGGATCCGAGGTTGTTTCAAGAAGGTTTATGCCAAAGAGTTTCAAAGAGGATGTGTCTGTCGCCATATATGTATGTACAGCTAAAAAGAGGGGAGACAAAGAAAGAGAGAGAGGCTTACAAGTCTTTTTGTAAATGGAAAGAGGAGAATAAAGACTCAAATGGGATCAACCCCTGAGTTTGCATGTGCATATATTTATAATTAAGATTTAATTATTTTATATATTTTAATCACAGTTGAAATAATTATGGAGTCTAGGTTGGTCCACTCACTTTGTTATGCAGTGCTTATGGCATGTTTCCAAATATTTTACAATCGTTTTTAATTGGTTTGATGCTATATTTTCCATCTTCTATGCTTTGATGATACATACACGTATAATTGATGATTAAACGTGTGTATCACATATGTCATACGATATGTGTAAAATACACACATAACAATGATATATGTAGGTCTACGTACACACCTCGTAAAGCATTGATTTTATATATTTTTAATTTGTTTAGTATATATAAGCATATTCCAATCTTATCATTTTCAACCATGTCACGGGTTTGAACCGTTCAATTAGTTGATTGGACATAAAGGAAATTTGTTTACTATTTGTTTTCTTAACATTGATGAAATAATTACAAGATAACAAATTTATTGAATAGATCTTTGATCTGCCTTCTTAATATATTGATATATCTATGCATTATGTATGATTAATCAGGTTATAATTGAGGTCCCACCAAAATACTTTAATGTCAATAGATTAACATCAAGTATAAAGTGTTGGCGTGATTGACGTTGAAATTAAGTATTTGTTTAGGCATGGCAAGATCTTCCCAAATCTTACTAACTACAACCCTGATTTGATCATTAATTTTTTTTAAATGCTATGTTTACTTTATATTGATAACCACTGAAAATTATATAAAGTAGCTAATTAATTAACTAAGCCTCTACTTCCTTACCCCCCTGAACTCATGCATGACCTTTGCTTTTAAGATATTAGGAAACTTAACTTGTCACCATCTTGTCTTCTTCACACTTTGCGAGTTTGTGTTTAGTTTGACAATTGAATTAACCTAAATCACTAAATCACTACTTCACTACTTTCCTTTACACCTACAATACATTTGATTGATTTACCTGAACTACCTTATTTTCTTTTTGTTTTCTTATCTTTTCACGATTTTTCCATTTTATAGCTGTACCATATTATATTACCATCAGGATTTGATCAGTTCTTCCGTAACCATATTATATTACAAACGCCATATTTTCAGTTAGACGCAGTTGACACACAAAATATAGAAATCGATATGTAATTATGCAATAGGGAAAAAAAAACCTCTGTTTTTAAAGAAGTTAATATTTATAAAAACAGACACCTTATGAGTTATTCTTACAAAAAGGACACTATGGTCGAGCTGGGGCACTTTGAATTAGAAAATAGCAGGAAAATGATATTTTTTCCATATACTAATTATTTAAGTTAAATTTTTCTCTTACACACAAAGTTTTTATTTTATATTATTCAGTTTATTTTTTTTCTCTATTTTTGTGCGTCAGTCTGATCTAGAATCTTCAAGTTCTGTTCCAATTCCAGTGCTAACTTTTGTAAGCCCATAATATTTTTCTAATTATCTTACAAAATTATATTTTCCTGATTAAATATTTTAAAATTACTATTATATATTTTTCGAAAAATATGAGGAAATCTTAACTCCCACTTTAGTTAAATTATCTGAACCTGTTACATTGCAATGTCGTATTTGGCTTCTAGCAGTGAGTCTCTTACCTAATCTTCACTTTACAAAGATTTTTGCCTCAATATTTGGTTCCTTTTATTTTCAAATATAAATTTTGTTTATGTTTATTTCGCTAAGGGATTTAAGCAGAGAAGAAAGACGTTAACATTCTAGAGAAACATTTTAATGACTCAAGTTATTCATTATGTTCACTTTCGTTTGACAAGCCTCTTTTTATATACTGCCCTCTATCTTTGAATTTAAAAAAACAAAAAACAAATTGACGGCAGGTACTCAGACATATGTGGTCCAATTCTCTGATCGAACTCAGAACATGTATTCAGAACTGGCCTTTAGGCCATGCCAAAATTATCTTTAGTATAGTAGCAGAGTTGCAAAAGTGAAGATTTTCAGTTATCAACTTGACTTTGAATCTTTGTGATACCATATTAGTTTTTTTGGCATTTTTAAAAAATCGACCATTTTTTTCTTCGCTTTTAGTCTCAAAATCACAGGACCAACTTTACATGTAACGTACATGCATGTAATACTTCTTTGATGTTCATAGCGATAATCAAGACGTATACCGAGTTATATTTGAATCCACGTACAAAATACATATATCTATTGAAGGGTTGGATGACCCATCTTTGAAAAAGACGTTACTAAAGTTTTTAGTTTGAATTTGAACTTATATGCTTATGGTTTCTCTCCTCTACCTTGAAACTCATGAGTTTACACTTTACAATATGAATTGCATATATATTTTCTCTCTCTAGTTTTCGATTTATTACTACACGAAAGTTTATAGTTGATATTGGCACCTAAACTTGGGACTATAACAATATTTATGGAATAATTCTTCTCAACGATTGTTGAAAATTAGAACACTATTGTACTATTTAGATCGACTGATCAGTGTATTTCCCCGAGGTGGATCTTTATTCTCACTCATTATATCCATATTTGTGATGTCCATATCGTTTTCTGCATGCTCTTATATTTTGGCGTCATTTTTTTTTGTAGGCTCATATGATTGGCCAATTCTTGGATTCGTTCCAAGGCGACGTTGCCTCACTGAAATTTATTAATCTTTGCCAAACCCAAGTAAAACTCAAATGACTATTTATATAAAATACATAAAATACTCAATAGTTATACTAAATCTACGCTCTATCAATATGTGATGAAAAGTATGCCACATTTAAGAACAATTTTCTTTGAGTTAATGTTGCTGGCAAGTTTGGTTCAGAATTGTAAGATTACTTTGATTGAATTACAAAAAGCGTTAAGAAAAAAGGAGAAGCTAGGAATGATTAATTACAATTGTAGCTTTAATATATACAATGAAAACTCTATCCCTTACACAAGATGGCTGAGCAAAAGATAGTAGACTAGAATCTTGTTAGTTTGAAGATAGTGTTAATATGAATATATGTTGGGAACCCTTATTTGACATAAAATTTTAGTCCTGGAGACAAACGGTCTCCGACAATGGTGCCAAACCTTGATAGTATATTGTGCAAGAACAATGAATGATGGTAGAACAAATTGGAACAAATCCATAAATAGTATTCTTAAGTCGAATTTAGAAAAGAAGAAAAGCTTAGTTTGCTGAGTTTCCTAACCTAAGCAAGAATGAACATCAAATGATCAAAACAAGCAAACGAATGAAAGCAAGAAAATGAGTGGAATGAAAAACTTTAGTCAAAAAAGAAAAAGAAAATGAGTGGACCATAAAACTGAAGGCAATGGGCATTATGATTTATGATATTTGTATTTCACAAGGATTTAAGGATACAAAAACATATAAAGCCCCACGGGAAATATCAAGAACCGTTCTTAAACTCAGATTACATAATAATTCATCCAATTTCTTTCAAAAGGAAAAATGAAATCGGATTTTGAGGTTAATATAAATATGAGTCTAAAAGATTGTAAAGTTATTCAGTAAAATAATAATATACAAATGTATTTGCCTCAATACATTTTGCTTGCTTTGCTTCTTTCTAGTTTTGATTCGCGTTTTGTTCACAACAATAATGTAGGTGTTTATCTCAATGGTTGCATCTGAGAAGAAATCATATGGTTGAGATTCAAACTCATTCTGAAAAACGTCAACATAAAAGGGGAGCTGAGACTTCTTCGGCCTATCCACAACATTGGTTTTCCCAGCGACAAATTATCAGCGCACGGGAACACTGATGATTTTCAATGGCAACAGCGTTGACAAATTTATTTAAACCGATAATTTTACCATTGGAGTCGCCCTATGAAATTCATGTTCGTTGGTATGCTCTACATCATGATGAAGATTTTTTGTAACCATTTTTTTCATAATCTACATAATTTGCAATTTATGGGGTTTGAACTCCTCCTAATATAAAAGCATTCATGAATCCTTAATTAAACCAATAGACTAAAAGGTTTGCAGAAGAATCTTCTATGTAATACTAGGAGTTAATCCGCGCTACGCGCAGAGCTATTTTTGTTTTCAAATGTTAACCATATATATTTTTTTGAACGTTGTATTCTCAACAACAACAAATTCTGAATTGTATGCTTGTGTTAATACATATTTCCTTAGAAAAAATTAGAAAACTATACATTTTTCTAATAGATGTTTGATATAGTTTTTTCTTTCTCATATTGTACATTTACTTATTTTTTATTTTTTCTTATATTGTAGAGCAATTCTCTCAAATATAACTTTTAAGTTTTTATCACAAAATAGCATTCAATAAGGAAAATGACCAAAATAGCCCATTTTGTTTTGAAAAATTTAATTTTTATTTTTAAAAATTTGAAACCCTATCCTCAAAACTCCACCCCTTAACTCTAAACCATAAGTTTATGTTAGTTAACCATAGGGTATAAATGTATTTTTACTCTTTAATAAGACTTATTTTGGTCATTTTGTCATTTATAGCTATTTTGTAACAAAAACTTAAAAATGGCTATCATAGGAAATTTTTCAATATTGTATATTTATTTATTCTAATTTTATTGCTTTTATATTAAATGATAATATAACGATAGATGCTTAATGTAATATTCATATTTCTTATATTGTATATTTGATTATTATTTATTTAAATATGCATTATCCATTTAACTATATATTTTTCAGATAAATGTTTAATTTAGTTTTTCCATGTTTTATATTGTATATTTACTTACTGTTTATCTTTTCTTATTTTTTATATTTACTTATTCTAAATTTCTTGCTTTTATATCAATGATAATATTACGATATATATTTAATGTAATGTTTTTATTTCTTATATTATATTTACTTATTATTTATTCTTTTTTATATTTTA
The DNA here is from genome assembly GCF_000309985.2 of Brassica rapa. Classification (NCBI taxonomy): domain Eukaryota; kingdom Viridiplantae; phylum Streptophyta; class Magnoliopsida; order Brassicales; family Brassicaceae; genus Brassica; species Brassica rapa. Next base: position 23,443,067 of record NC_024801.2, on the reverse strand, counting down.
TATTTACTTATTATAATATTTAACATTTATATTTACTTATTGTATTTTTAAATAATAAAAATGTAAAACAATACATTTTTCAGATAGATGTTTAATGTAGTTTTTGCATTTCTTAATTATATTTTGAGAAAAAGACCAAAATAGCACTAAATCAAGTTTTTGTTCCCAAACTAGCACTCAAGGCTAAAAGTCACAAAATAGCACTCAAGGGGTGGGGTTTAGGGTTTAGAGTTTAGGGTTTAGGGTTTAGAGTTTAGGTTTTAGGGTTTAGAGTTGAGAAGTGAGGTTTTGGGGATAAGATTTCAAATTTTGAAAAATAAAAAAATTTAAATTTTTCAAAAGATAAAATGCTATTTTGGTCATTTTAGTTTTTGAGTGCTATTTTTGTGATATAAACTTAGAAAAGTACTATTTTGGAGATTTGAAAGTAAGTAAAAACTGCATTAAAAGTCTAAAATGATATTTTTTATGTAACAAGAAAAAAAAACTAAAATGACACTCTTTGGAAAAATAGAAGGAGTAGTAATTAATTTTTTTTGTCACGTCAGTTAAGCAGATGGTCTCTGTCTTTCTCCAAACCATTTTTCAACAATATCTTTAGATTTTCGAAAACTGAAAACAAGGAAGAATCTGGTAAACGGCCTCTGAAATGGTCTTGGTCTTTGAGTTCTTCTTTCACTAGGTTTTAGAAATGTCAAACCTCAAACCACATGGCTTTGAAATCGTCGTAAAAAACAAAATTCAAAGAGAGCAAACGTAAGTTCATCTAGTCAAACTCGTACAAAACCAAGACTTAGACAAAAACCATTCACTATTATCCTACAGCTTCTTACTTTGGATTCAGATTGATCTCCAACATAATGATCAATATGTTTCTGTCCCGGACAAAATCTCTGTTCCATATAATCATATGTATGCTCTTTGTGATACCTTCTTGTGTTTTCTCAGCTAATGAGCTTCACGACCGCTGCAGTCAACCGTTTAACTGCGGCAATCAAAACGGTCTCCGGTACCCATTCTGGACATCTGGCAGAGAAGACTGTGGCCACCCTGATTTCAAAGTAGACTGTAGTGGTGGATTCGCAGAGATTAGTATCTCCTCCGTGAAGTTCAGAATCTTAGAGGCGAACTATACCTCTGGAATCATAAGACTGGCGAGATCGGATTTTATTGGCGATCTTTGTCCTAAAGATCCTTTAAATGCGACGTTCAACGAAAGCGTTCTTCCACTTGCTCCTAACACTAAGCTTCTAACAATCTATCACAACTGCAGCCGAGCCTTTCCACAGTATGTTTCTACTGATGTTGGAGATCTTCCTTGTGAGGATGATGATGGTCGTGAGAGAATGAGTTACTATGTGACAACAAACCTCTCGTCCCCTCTACTTGACGGGATTAGAGGTCAATTAAACGACTCCGAGCCATCTTGTAAAAGAGTAAGTATTCCTGCATCAGGACCTTTACTGGAAACACTACAGAAGAATCGGACTCGAGATAATCTGCAGAAAGCTCTTGCAGAAGGTTTCCAGCTTGGACTTAACCAAGATTGTTCGTCGTGCTTAGCCTCTAAGGGTGCTTGTGGATTTAATCAAAACTCAGGTGGATTTGTCTGCTATAATTTAGAAGGGGCCAATAACCGTGCTAGAAAAAAGGGTAAGCACCATCGTTTGTCCCATCCCCATATCTCCCACACACGAACCTTTTGAGCTTCAAGTCTTTTCCGAGTTTAGTAAGATTCAGTGTTCTGTATCTAGACCGAACTGACCTATTTTCTGGTGAATTCTATTGATGCAGGCCTCTCTACTGGGGCAACAGCAGGTAAATATTCTTTTACTCTTCTTTTCAAAACACCTGATTTGATTACCATATAGTACCACATGAAACACTAGTCATATAAAACCAAGAGTAAAATTTATTGGGTACATGCCTAATGTTCTTTCTTCCACACAAGAATCACCATTTGTTCCTCATCTGTCTTATTAAAACTGAAGTGTGATGTACATTTGGAAAATCACCCTTACTTCATCTTAGTATTTACCAACTTGTTACTTTTATTTATGAAGACTGATTTATATATTCAAATAAACGGTTCATAACCAAACAGTTTTCTGGTTTCAGGTTTAGCAGCTGGCGTTATTCTGTTTCTGTTCCTGGTTTTAGCATTGTTTCTCCAACTTATCCGAAAGAGAAACAAAAAGGCATTTATTTCACAGCCAGAACTAAAAGCACTTATTCCACTAAAGCAGTATAGTTACTCACAAGTAAAAAGAATCACAAAGTCATTCTCAGAAGTAGTTGGTAGAGGAGGGTTCGGTACTGTCTATAGAGGGACTCTTCCTGATGGCCGCAAGGTTGCAGTGAAGGTTTTGAAAGACTCAAAGGGTTATAGTGGTGAAGATTTCATAAATGAAGTTGCAAGCATCAGCCAAACTTCTCATATTAACATTGTTACCCTGCTTGGATTCTGCTATGAAGGGTCAAAGAGAGCAATTCTTTATGAATTCTTGGAAAATGGATCTCTTGATAAGCTCATCACAAGCAAGAGGCCATCAATTATGGATTGTGTGGACTTATATGGGATTGCGTTAGGCGTTGCTCGTGGTTTAGAGTACTTGCACCACGGATGCAGAACAAGGATTGTACATTTCGACATAAAACCGCAGAACGTCCTCTTAGATCACAACCTCTGCCCAAAGGTTTCAGACTTTGGCCTTGCTAAGCTCTGTGAGAAGAAAGAAAGCATCTTGTCGTTGCTAGACACAAGAGGTACAATAGGGTACATTGCACCTGAAGTGTTTTCAAGAATGTATGGTAGAGTTTCGCATAAGTCAGATGTGTATAGCTATGGAATGTTGGTCCTTGAGATGATAGGAGCAACGAAAAAAGACAGAGATGCTCAAGAAGTTGGTAATAGCACAAGTTCAATGTACTTTCCTGAATGGATATATAAGGATCTTGAGATGAGAGGCAGTAGACCGCGTACTGAAAATGGAGTCAGCAGCGAAGAAGAGGAGATGGTGAGAAAGATGACATTGGTGGGTTTGTGGTGTATTCAGTCTTCCCCATCAGATCGTCCACCGATGAACAAAGTGGTGGAGATGATGGAAGGAAGTGTGGACGCTCTTGAAGTCCCTCCTAGGCCTGTTTTCCAAATTCCAGCGGAGCCACTTCAAGAATCTTCTACACTTTCAGAGAATATATCAGGTTACACTGAAGTATGTTCCATGAATGTCGCATAAAGAACGAAACTTGCTTGTAACTTATTAAATCACGAAAACAGTAATTACATTTACTACACTGCATTCCACATGTCTGCTTTCCATATTACAAGTAACTACGACATCTGCAGCTCTCTTAACAGATAATAAGAGAGTTTAGTGATTTGTATCCAGAAACTTCAATCTATTTTTACCCAAAGAAAATGTTCTTGTCTAAAAAAACATTTGTAGTCAAAAACTAATTATCACTGTAACCATATCAAGAAGAGATACTTTCTCAGAACACAGGAGACGAAGTGTGAAACTTAAAGCATAATTTAAGGGTATTTCGTTTAGTGTTTAGAGTTAACTCTCAATGTTCTGGAAACAGAAGAAAAGTATGTTGCAGGCATTAGCATATTCCATTTTTTCTACGGTCAACTAACAATGAAAAAAAAAAGAGTTCAAAGCCACTCTTGTATCTGTGACTAACTCTTCTTTGACTTGGTCCTTCACAACCTTCCCCCACGGCCGTGCCAACGAAACACTCACATATAAAAGTATTAGGAAACCTTTTAAACAATCGAAGCCCTTCAGAATCTAAACCCTCAAAGTGAATATTCAAATGCTCGTGTCCTAGTTCTTTGTACTGAGTTCTAAGAAAACATATTGGATTCGAGTGTTAGATAGATCATTCGGTATCGTGTTTTTTTTTTCTCCACGTTGAATTTTCGTATTTTCTGTTTCAGTTTTTATTTTAGTTTCATTTTATAATTCGAAAAATACATTGCTTCACCGTTTTCATTTTTCCTTCTCCATCTCCAACTTGTTTGTCCTCTCTAGACAAGAACACACTTTCCAGAAGATAAAATCTTATCATGTACAATCTCCTCAATTCATTTCTGTTTTATTTCTTCCTCTTTTCCTTATTTAACCATCTTCCTTGTGCTCTAAGTCAACAAGACCATACGTTATGTGAGACTATGTTTCACTGTGGGAACATCACAGCTGGTTTCCCTTTCTCAGGTGGGAACCGTCACGAAAGTTGCGGTCATTCATTGCTCAAGCTTCGCTGCAGCAAAAACACAACGTCTTTAATCATCTCAAACCATCCGTACGAGGTTCTCCACATAGATGAAGCATCTAAAACTCTTAGAATTGCCATAGCAGATCTTCGAGATTCCTTTTGCAACGCTACATTCGCAGATGCAACCTTGCCTCCCGAAATATTTGAGCTTTCGCAGATGTACAAGAACCTCACTGTTTTCCACCACTGCGACTCTAAGTTTCCTTACCGTTCGAGTTATACATGTCCTGGTATAGGTCCTATCGTAGTGTCTGAAACCCGTGACCGTGATTTTCATGACTCCTGCGGTGAATGTTTCACAGTTATCGTTCCTAAGAGCTTTGTTCCGGAAGAGAAAGAGTTGAACATGACTAATTTGGAAAGTGTTTTAAGTAAAGGATTTGAGGTGAAGGTGAAGAAGATTGATGAGAAAGCGTGTCAAGAATGTTCATCCAATCATGGAACCCATCAACCTAGTGGTATGTTTCTTATATAACCTCATCGTTTCATAGTCATCTCCTTTATTAATTATACGGGTTAAGACCCGCGCCTTACGCGGGATAAACATTATATATATAAATTATTTTATATATTATATGTTTATAACATATTATGAAATAATAAATATATATTGAATAATTAAAAAGTCATTATCTACTACTTATATAATTAAATTGGTGCGAACATAAAAATAAATTTTACAAATCGAAAAATATTTTTTCTATTTTATATGATATATAATTAAATTTAAATGATAGTAACATATATGGTATATTTTAATATTAATATTTATTAGATGATGCTTTTTGGTCATATTTTTTTTATCATTTGTATTTGTTATAGCAAAAAGTTTAAATTAGTGATAACAAAATTTTTACTGTGGGATTAATGGTTTAAGTAATTTATAATATTTTTAAAAATTAAGTTGTCAATATTTTTTTCAAATTTTTTATCAAAAATATTTTCAAAGTAAATTTCAAAATTAAGATATTTATGTATTTTTATATGGCATATAGTTTAATTTAAAATGATACACATATTTATATATATTTTATTTTTGATACTTATTAAATGAGACTTTCAACTTATATTATTTTTTTAATTATTTGTATCATGTCATAACAAAAGTTTTAAATCATAGATCACAAAATTTGAATGTGAAACTTTTAACAGTTTTAGTAATTTATACTCGTTTTTAAAAATTCAAAATATAATATATAAATAAATTTTTTTAATTTTTATTATATGGTTACTATGATTGTTTAATTTATTTTAATAGCTTAAAATTAAACAAATATAATTATAATACACACTTATTTTATCAAATCTTTATTATTCAAAATCATTTATTGTCATATATACTTTAGTCACATTAAGCAATTCCGTAATCTTATTTAAGGAAATAATGAAGCACATTAATAACGTATTGATTGTGGTTTAATAAAAAGCTTATTATATATTTATATGAACCAACCTATTTCTCTAAGGATTCTAAGAATCATTGTAGTGATGACACGTGACTACAAAAAAATGTTACAATGCTTCTCAAATAATATATAGGGGATTGAAGTGGTTTCTTTAGTTCTACTCTTGTACATGGCCGGATCTGAAATTTTGAAAACCATAAACCAAATTTTATAAAAAACTTGTTTAAAAACAATTAGGAGGCCTTTAACTACATATATATTTTCTTTTCGAATTTTGGGTACCAAGCCAATGTTTCATTGGGTTTGGCCTAGATCCGGCTCTGCTCGACAAACCAATGTCCTATAGAATCATATGGATGCTGTTTTTGATCCCATCTTTTTGTTTTCTCAGCTGATGAGCTCTACAGGCGCTGCAGTGCCCCGTTTAGCTGCGGTGATCAGGGTGGTCTCTTGTACCCTTTTTGGATACCTGACAGAGAAGAATGTGGCCATCCTGACTTCAAGCTCGACTGTCACAGCAGTTTCGCAGAGATTACCATATGCTCTGTTAAGTACAGGATCTTAGAGGCAAACTATAAATCTCGTGACATAAGATTAGCAAGATCAGATTATATCGGTGGTTTGTGTCCCCAACACCCTATAAACGATCCGTTCACCCAAAACGTCTTTGTCTTAGCTGGTGACGCCGGCATGATATCCATTTATCATGAATGCACACCAGAGTTTCCACAGTCTGTTTCTCCTTACGTTGTAGATCTTGATTGTGAAGCTAATGAGAAAAGTTACTATGTGACAAGAAACCTCTCGTCTCCTTTAAAAGACTTGGGTGGAACGTGTAAAAGAAACGTCAGTATTCCTGCATCTGGACCGGCGCTGAACACTCTGCAGAAGAATGCAAGTCGAGATAATCTAAAGAAGGCTCTTAAAGAGGGTTTCAAGGTTGAATTTCACAGAGAATGTTCCATGTGCATGGACTCTGGGGGTGCCTGTGGATATAAGAAGGGCTCAAACAATTTTCTCTGCTACTGTAAAGATCATATTCATAGCCATACCTGTGGAAACAAAGGTAAGCTTTCTTTCATATATGATGATCTCCTTTCTTAATGTTCTTCCACAAGAACCAACTTTTGATTGGATCTTCCTACATTCCATTAAAAAAGAAAACTCCATTGAATGTCAAGTTCTTAGTTTCTAGTAAATAAAATGTTCTCTCTGCATTTTTTTTGGCTGACCTTTTCCTTTTGTCATCCTGTAGATGGAAGCATCTCTTCTCCCGCAAAAGCAGGTGCTTACCCTTTTCCTGTAATTTAGGGACACCCCATTTGGTTACCATAATCTTCTTATGAATCGAATAATTTATTTTCGTTTGGTTGCTGTGGTAGACGTCGAGTTACTGATTGTAATCTTATTGTCAGTACACTTATTACTTAATACATTCTTGAAGAGCCGTATATTATTTTTGCTGATCGATGATAAGTCTTTGGTTTTTGTTTTGATCTCTAGGAATGGAGTATGCTTTTGGATTTGTGGGCATCATTCTTATAGCCGGAGGTATGTACTGTGTTATCAGTAGGCGAAAAAAGACCTCAGATGATCCTAGCCAACTTAATCTAAAGGCCCTTATTCCACTGAAACACTATAGCTATGCGCAAGTAAAGAGAATCACTAAGTCCTTTGCCATAGTGGTTGGGAAAGGCGGATATGGAACTGTCTACAGAGGAACCCTTTGTGATGGTCGTAGTGTGGCGGTTAAGGTCTTGAAAGACTCAAAGGGTAATGGTGAAGACTTCCTCAACGAAGTTGCGACCATGAGCAAAACTTCTCATGTCAACATTGTTACCCTGCTTGGATTCTGTGCTGAGGGTACCAAGAGAGCCATTCTTTACGAGTTTTTAGAAAATGGATCTCTTGATAACTTCATCTCTAGCACAAAGTCGTCAAATAAGAATTGGATGAAGCTATATGAAATAGCATTAGGCGTTGCTCGTGGTCTAGAGTACTTGCACCATGGATGCAGAACAAGGATTGTTCATTTCGACATAAAGCCGCAAAATGTACTCTTGGATCACAACCTTTGCCCCAAAGTTTCAGACTTTGGCCTTGCTAAGCTCTGTGGGAGGAAAGAAAGCATCCTGTCACTGTTGGACACGAGAGGAACGATAGGATACATTGCACCTGAAGTGTTTTCAAGAGTGTACGGTCAAGTCTCACACAAGTCAGATGTGTATAGCTACGGAATGCTGGTTCTTGAAATGATTGGATCAAGAGCCAAACCATCAACGGAAGAAGCTGCATCTACCAAAAGCTCAGTATACTTTCCTGAATGGATCTATACAGATCTTGAGATGGGAGACAGTGGAAGGCCTAAGGGAAATGGAATCAACTTTCAAGAAGAGGAGATAGCAAAGAAGATGACATTGGTGGGTTTGTGGTGTATTCAGTCATCCCCTTCAGATCGCCCATCGATGGACATAGTAGTAGAGATGATGGAAGGAAGTCTTGATGCTCTTGATGTCCCTCCAAAGCCTGTTTTACAAGTGCCTCTTCTAGAATCTTCTACGCTTTCAGAGGATATTTCTGTTTACACAGAAGTATGTTCAGTGAATACTGTATAAAAAAAAAGAAACCTCCTCAGCCATATTAAATCACAGAAAAAGTAAATAATATTTATTAATGAACTGTTTGTATAATGCTTACATTCCAGATTGACCCCTATTGTGTCACTTTTCTCCTGCCTTCGCTTGTTTGTTGGCAAGTGATGCAACAAATTTCTTCAGATGTCTTATGAAAGCTGGATAGTGTTCAAGGTCGCAGTGTCCACCTCCATTTATCCACAAAGGTTCATACTTCTCTTTGCTGAGTTCCCAGAGCCGTCTTCCATGCAAACAATCAACTACTTCATCAGCAGTTCCCTGAAAGACCAACAAGATAGTTCAGCGACTTGCATTTTGCATACAGAAACTTTCGCGGTAAATGCATAACAAGCTTTCTTGTGAAGAGAGCTATTCTCATAATGAAATGGGAGTCAAATAAAAGACAAGAGAAAGATATGATGCTGTCACTTACATGGATCACTAATACAGGAACTATACATGTTGTAATATATATATATATATATATATATATATAAAAGAGAGATTAAAGAGAGATTATTGTTAATATTAATTGCGGTGTGGTGCTGTTTAGACTGTCACCATCCATTGGAAGCCGTAATCAACTTTCATTCATTACACAAGTGATATGAACTTAACTCAAGCTTTACTTAAGCAACTGACTTTCAGACCCCATAAGATTAATCGGCGGCTTTACCATGAGAATACAGAATTGTGCCGTTAGCTTTGGAGTGTTTAATATAAACAGCTACGATCTCATTGCCGCAACGTGTACGGAGCTTCAGAATGTCTACGTCAACGCGTAGCGGGATTTCCGGTATGTATAGACGTCTGCCGCAGCTATCGTCCGCTATGACCTCATAAGATGGTGGTGTTGGTGGGAAGAAAGCGAATTTAGCAGCGATTGATGAAGTAACCCCTCCCATTCAGACAACTATGACAATGGTGGTGGTTGGCTGGTTGCGACGATCCTTTAGTTTGATAAACCCTTGAATCCTCTTTATGGAGACAAATACAATAAAAAAAGAACAAAGATTGAATCATAAGGTGAAAAGTAGAGAAGGAACTGAACATTGAGAACAAAAGATGAACGGAAGTGAGCGGAAAAGAAGGAAACTGATACAAAAGGCTGGAGAAGACCGGAACAAAAGCAAAGAGAAAGACGAGAGAAAAGAGAAAGTGCTTCCGGCACGGGTAAAGAGACTCCGGCGACGTCACGAGAAAGAAGCTTTTCGGCGAGAGAAGTGCATCACTCTGTTACACTGTGTAGGTTTGTTTTCTCTGAGTTTTAAGGCATCACCAGAAAACTATGGCATGTATTTTTTTTTGTTAATTTCAAATCATAAGTCTTTTCCGAACTGGTTTGGTTTCAGCCAATCACCATCCTAATAAAACGGTCGGCCTTCGTCATGTCCGATCTAAAACATTCTGAGATTGGATTTTGCTTTTGTTTTTTGAATAAAAACTCAATTACTCACAAAAAAAAAAAGCAATTCTTGCAATTTTCACTAAAATTAAACTTGCACCTACATATCTATACCAAAGAAATTCACCACCAAAAAAAACAACCGAAATCAAGAACAACATAGGGATTCACTAAAATTCATAAGTAACTTATTAAGCAAATTTAATCAATCGGAAAAAAATTGTCAAATCTTTTATTAGCTTTATTGTTCAGGAATAGTTACAAGAACGGGGCGCCAAGCTCTTCGGAGTAACCTACATCGAAGCGTGCCAGAAGATAACATGGGCCTCGTTGCGCCGTTAAGGCCCATACGTCGACCCGTTGACTCTTCTCCAATACCTCCGCTAGTATAAACGCCGTTAACCGGTAACGCCCTCTCCCTTTCATTCGCCGCATCGCCGCCACGTTGGCCTTCCTCCACCGGAGGTGACGAGACGAAAAGCTCTCTCAGCTTCCGCCGAGATCGGATCTTATCTCTCTTCCCGGATAAGCCCCTGGCACCATCGGATCCCGTCGATTCGTCGGCGTTACTTTGGATCTCCGGTGATCGCCACCGATCTGATGAACGGGTGAGTAGCAAACGCAGCGTTTTACGGCGGCGGAGGTGGACGACCGGGCTGCGCGTCGGACTCTCGGCGACGGTGCCGCAGTGGGTGGCGAGGAGCTTGAATTTCTGGAGAGACATTGATTTGGCCTTGGGTCGATCTCTCCGTTGATCATCTGAAGGATCGGGTAGCGTTTAGGTTGATCTGGCTGATGATGATTCTTTGCTTCGTGCGAGTAGTCATAGTGGAAGGTAAAGAATATAGTGACTAGGATCGGCACCATTCTTGAAGAAGATAGGCTACACGTGGCAGTTACAACGAGTGTGGTATCTTTTTAGCTGATGGAAATTGTCATTTGTTCTAAAAGTCGGTTTATTCTTCGTCTAGATTTCCTTCTAGTCGATAAATTGGACTTGAATGAAACAATTTTTTAAAAAATGTTTTATAAAAAGTGAGTTAAACAATTGTTTAAAACATTGGTTTATACACTCAAAAAATTGATCTAAACATCCGTATAATCAATAATTTCGTATAAGACATTTAATTACCACCTATCAATATCTTAAATATCCAAAATTCATGCAAGTACATTTTTTCCTGTCTATCTATACTAATTTACTAAAATAAGATTTAGCTGTTTGTATATACTGAAAAAGAAAATTTAATTGCTAATATATATACATATGTGAAAGCCCCCTTAGTTCAATAGTTTGACTAAAGGTTCATTAATGCTCCTACACCAGAAAGTATGGAGCTCAAACCCTAGAAAACACAAATTATGTAGATTATTGAGAAAAAGGGTTACAAGAGGTCTTCAACATGGTACAAGACGTATCATCGAACATGGATCTTATAGGGCGGCTTGGAATGATGCAGTGCATTCTCATATGATGGTAGAATTGTCGGCTGTAAAATCGTTTATGTAATATCTATCATCGTTGTAATATCATAATTAATCAGACGTTAAAATATATACATATATATATATATATATTAATAAAATATAACATATTATCTACTCTTTTAAACCATCTCATCAATTATTTTAGCTCAAACTGACATCACATTATGCTTTAATATTTAAGAATGTTTTCATAAATTTTGAATTATTTGATCAAATATATTAGCATCATGTCTGATACAACTTAGATAGGCTGTTTTACTTTATACTCACTTGAAAATGGATGAGATAAATTTCTAGAGTTTGTAAAAGCTATTAGACTTGATGATGTCTTCACACAAAGGAATGGACGACTTTGTGTTGATCGTTCCATTCCAAAGGTTATTTTACACCATATGAGTATCATCACTCTGATATGCTTTCGTTTCCTATGATTCTTGCTCTGTTTTCCATCTCTCTTTTTTGTTTTCTATAAAACTCTGATTTTAGTAGAGCATCTTCAACCTTTCTATTACTGTCTTTATAATAACATAGATAAAATTACTCCATGTTATTTCTATTTTTCTTCTAAAATAAAAATTTTTATTTTCTTTATTTATAGTGAAAGAAATAGCAATCATCTATTTTACTATGTATTTAGAAATTGATATTATAGAGAAATACATTGAAAAAAAAAACACAACACAATTATAGAATTTCTTTACTATAGAAGAAAAATAGCAAAATAGATTAGAAATGTTCTTTGACCCTTCAGTCCAGTCTTTTTGGAATAAAACTACAGTGTTAAAAGAGAAGTACTCAAATTGTCAATTTGACAAGTAGCCAAAAACGCAATCACACATACTATATACAGAAACAATAAAGATCTACTTAGCTGAGCCAAAAAATAAAATATTCAAGAAGATAAAAAGAGTTGACCAGAATGAATTTATTACACACCACGGACGAGACCTGATTATACAATCTCTCAAAATGAACACGCAGCCGTATCGGAACTGCTAGTACACTTATCAGTATCCGGCGAAACTGGCGGAGGATCACTAAGCCTCAGTAATCCAATATCCACCACATCTGGTAACTTCCCGCCTTTCTCCCCCTTGATCCCTTTCAAAATCTCCACGATCTCATCCATCAACGGCCGATTTTCCCTCTCATGTTGCAAACATCGGAACGCAAGCTCAGCCACCGAAATCATCATCCTCTTCACGTTTGGATCCTTATCGAATCCAAGACTCGGATCGACTAGCTCGTGCACCGCATTGTTCTGGATTTTGGAAACGGCCATGGTGGCTAAGTTGACATCGTGACGTTGTCTTGTGATATCCACGGCTTTTTTAGAAGAGATGAGCTCGGTGAGTACGACTCCAAAGCTGTACACGTCACTCTTCTCGTTTAGACGGTAACACTGGTAATACTCGGGATCTACATATCCTGGAGTGCCTTGCGGCATCGTGGAGACGTGAGTTTGGTCTGTTGAAAACAACCGTGAGAGTCCGAAATCTGCTACTTTCACAGTGGAGTTCTCGTCTAGAAGAATGTTTGTTGTCTTCACATCCCTATGTATGATCCCTACAACAGAACCAAATCAAATCAAACCACTTTTGGGACGGAAAATTAATTTTTAAATGGGAATATCTAAAAGCTGACTCTGGACCCAGAGCTCCCACTTTTAACCAAAGAAAAAAACTCTACTTAACCGCCTAAATATGAATAATTTTAAACACATAAAAAAGTATACCCATAAATCATTACATTAATTTTGTAAGTCTTTAAACTTTTATATAAATTTTGACAAGAAAAAAAAATTATTGATATTTGAATTTGTTGTTTTACCTGATTTATGGAGGAAGGATAAAGCACTTGCGGTTTCGATTGCTATGTTTAAACGAACTGGCCAACAAATAGGACGGGCTTCAGCACGATCACCGTGAAGATGGTCGGCCAGAGTTCCATCTGATATATACTCGTAGACAAGCAAAAGCTCTGCGCTGTGTCTCGATGTGCATCCATAGAGAATAACGAGGTTTGTATGTTTCAACGATTTTAAGATGTCGATCTCGTTCTTGAACTGTTCAACGCGTTGAAGAGATTTTTCATATAGTCGTTTCACTGCTACAGCTCGTCCATCTTTCAACACGCCTTTCAGAAATAGCCAAAAATGTTTGATCAGAATGCAAAATCTTTTGAAGTGGGTGTTAAAGAATGAGGTGGTTCTTACCATAATAGACAGTACCGAAGCCGCCGTTTCCAAGCTCTCTAGAGAAATTCTCAGTGGCTTCCTCGAGTTCTTCGTAGCTGAAAACTTGGACTCCAAAGTAGGTGCTTGCGTTTGTGATGTCGGAGATTGAGGGGATAAGAGCGTGATTGCTACTGCTTGAGATTGTTTTGGGAGTTGGATGGCTTGAGGCTTCTTTGCTTGAATAAGACGTTATTGACAAGTCTTTGTTTGTGTATTGAGCTGCTTGTATCTTCCGCCGTCTGATTAGACAGAGAGCGCATCCGGCTGTCAGAAATAACAGCACTAATACAGAAGCAATCCCGATTCCTAGGACAGAAAAAAAAAACAAGGCTTTCATAATAAGACTATTTGAGTTGTGATTCATATGGTATGTAATCAATTCACAGGCAAATCAAGTTTTTTTATCTTTTGAAACAACAGGAGAACGGTAAGTACCTAGTGTAGCTCCAGTGGAGAGACCTGCATTAATGGAATGGCACCATAAAAACAAAAAAGGTAAGTTCTATCTGAATACAGAACTGTGAATCTTACAGGAAACATTAAATTTGAAACTGTTGTAGCGAACATCCTAAACCCATAGAGCTTTGGTTTTCTTATTTCTTTTTCTAAGATATCTATGCATTCCTTTTATTCATAAGTTTAGGTTTTTTTTTATTTTTTCGTTTTAGGACTTCTGTCCCTATATATTGTGATCTCTTAGGTTTGTGAGAGACACCACTTTGATTATTGATTTTAAAAAAACTTAGAGCTTGTTTTTAAACAACTCTTGAATCCTTATTTCCGTGCGTTCTATAAGAATTCAACGGTATTACGAAGGCTAAGATAACGTTAGCTTCGCATTATCGGTTACTACAGCACTTCCGTTCCTTCAGAAGTTAGAACATGTAGGAAATAAATCTTACCGTTGTTTCTACTACGGTTATTGGCCTTTTCTATATTATAGCAGATGAATCCACTTGAGCTCCGATTATACCCACAAGCACCCCCAGAGGTTAAGCAGATCGAACAATCTTGGTTAAGTCCAAGCTCGAAACCTTCTTCAAGAGCCTTCTTTAGATTATCTGTACTTGAGTTCAACTCTAGCGTGTTCAGCTCGGGCCCAGATGCAGGAATACTGACATTTTTATCGCAAAATACGCTGAGGTTGGTTAAAACAGGACTTATCGCTTGAAGATGAGGGGACGAGAGGTTTCTTGTCGCATAATAATTTTTTTTTGTCATCATCATCACCACCACTACAAGCAAAGGCTCCAAAATAAGTAGGAACATACTGTGAAAAAGTCTTGGCTGCAGTGGTAATAAATTGTGAGCAACTCGGTGCTCGGAGCAAGTGGAAGGACGCTTTGGTTGAATGGCATATCTGAAGTATCTGTGGGACAAAGATCGCCAATATATTCCGATCTTGCCAGTCTTATAATACGAGAGTCATAGTTCGCCTCTAAGATTCTATACTTCACGGAGGAGATACTTAGCTCTGCGAATCCACCACTACAGTTGACTTTGAACTCAGGGTGGCCACAGTCTTCCCTGCCAGATATCCAGAAAGGATACAGGAGACCGGTTTGATCGCCGCAGCTAAACGGTTGACTGCAGAGTCTGTGAAGCTTATCATCAGCTGAGAAAACAAAAGAAGGTATCACAAAGAGCATCCATATTGTGATTATAGGGAACAAAGATTTTGTGGGGTATAGAAACAGATCGATCATTGTGTCGGGAGACAAATAGGAATATGGTGAAGAAGAAGAAAAAAAGAAGAAATATGAAAGAATTGGTGAATGTAATTCGCAAAAGAAAAAAAAATTGATGAATGTCTTGGTTTTGGAGTTAAATTAAACGAACCTATGTTTGGTTTTTATTGACCAACCTTCTTTTTTTATATACTATTAATATACATTTCTCGAGTTTTATATCTTTCAAATCCAAACTTTCTTTTGGAATTTGGTGGCTTACAAGTTACAACGCAGACATGCTGCATGCATATTATTGGTAAAAAAAAATATTATTATTGGTAAACGATGAAATGAAAAGTGGCATGATGGTTTGCTCATTTGTTAAGTTTCGTGTTGCAAGGTTCGACTGAGCCAGGTTCAATTTTTAAAAAATACTTAGTATTATTTTTGGTTTATATTGCGATTTAACTGACACTTGGAAAGTTGACCTGTGAGTTTTTGATTTTGTGGATTAATTTACAAAAAAAAAAAACAAGTTGAAGGTTTTTTGCAGAAACGACTTCAAAATCAGGTGCTTGGAATATTTTCTTATTTTGTTAAAGTTGTTAAATATGTTTTGTTTTTACTTTAATCAGCGCAGATTCCCTTTCTGATATTGTGTTTTTTTATTACAATCCATTAGGAAATTGCAATAATTGAAAGAAAGTGACGGTGTTTCAAGAAAAAAATGAAAGAGTGACCAAGTAAATGATAAGTTAATGCCGATTGCAATAATAAGATTTCTAGCACGGTTCATGGCTGTTCTGCCTGAATTAGTTGAAGGGGATAGAAAATGAATGTCCAAGAGGCTACTAGCTCTCTTTTGTGGACGATGAACTTCTCTTCTCACCTATAGATTGTTTTAATGATGTGTTGCTATTCATGAGACAAAAATTAACCATGTTTGGCATCTAGGATGGATCGCAGAAGATTTTTTTTTTTACTGCGATTGATCAATGTTTTTGTGCTAAACAGATAAATTAATAGAAACACGACAAGAAATTAGCAGTTGCAAATAAAAGACGAGCAATTAGCTTAATTTTTTTTGATTAATTAGGTGTTTTGTGCAGCAATAAAAAAAATTTAATTTAAATTTTATTTAAAATAAACTTTTGTTAATATTCTAGATTTTATTATTTTCTTACCAGTGTTTTAATATAAATTTTGAATTATTTTAAATTATATTTAGGAAAAAAAATATATATATATATATATATAACTAAAATTTTAGATAGGTTTTCATTTGTTTCTTTTGGATAACATATATTAAATAAAATTGTATATTTTTTCTTTAAAAACGAGATGAATTTTTTTTAAAATAATATTAGTATGGATTATGCTTTAATAATATAGATATGTGATGAGTTAATATTAAAACTCAGCTTATATACGGCTTAAATAAAGAAGCATGTTGATTTATATAGCTAAGAAAACCAAAAACCTAAATCGAAATGGTTTAGGTAATCATATTTTTTATTTGAATTGGTTTACTTAGTCTAATCTTAATCCTACTTGTTTTGGTTTACATCTATGCTATTAAAAGGGAAGAAGTTTTTAAAAATCTACCTATAAAAAGTTATTGGACCCTTTCATTAGACTTGGCTATTTTTTTGGTCTCACCTTATATTTCTCTAACTATGCAATAATCAATTACCTTATATTTTTCTAACTATAAAATAATCAATGCTCTTATTTATTACTCAACTTACTATGATACACCAAAAAATTATACATAACTCCATTATACTAAAATATCATCTTTCCAAAACATTTCTCATGAATCCATAACCAAAACGTGACTGGTAAATTTAAATACCAAAACTATATTGTTCCTTGGTACCACCAACTTTGCAACATTTCACACTATCATTTATTTTTTGACCAAAGGCTTCACTCTATCATTTTTTCGTTGATCAAAATGTGGTTTTTCAAATGAATATGTTGACCTTTCTGAAATATTTATCTACACAGCTTATACATCATAGATTCTCCTTGACTAACACTTCTAATAATTTTAACTATATTTTAAAGGAAGTTATTTTGCATACAGTTTAACAATTTATTCTAAATATATTGTTAGAGATTATTTTGTGTACTATAGTTTAACAATATATTCTAAATATATATATTCTAAATATATTTTTATGATGATTTTTGATAAGAATATGTTATAGACGCGATTGAAAATTTATATTATTCAAAGAAAATATTTTTAAAAATATATTATAAAAGAATTTATAACATCTATATAAAACTCTTTATTTTTTATCCTACCATTCACTAAAATAACTATAAATAATTTAAATATTTTAAATAAATCCTATTATTATTTCTCATTTTGTATGATACACTTCTCTAATTATTTTTCTTATTATCATCCAATGTTATTGTTGTTATTCAATAGCGTTATATACATCATATATTATGCTCAAAGATGGATATATAAGATTTAAATATCAATTATTAAATGAAAGCATATATCATACAACATATTATATCATGTCATCTAACATTATATAATTCTAAATATTTACAAAATCAAATTTAATAAAAAACACTTTAGCAAATCATTTGTTAAAACAAAATTATATATATTTACATTAAATTATTTTTTATTATGTTAATATATTAGAAGTTTCATTCATCTCTTAAAATATTATTGAAGATTATTTTTTTCCTACCATGTCAACCAAATGCCGGGTCACACTTGATTGCATATTTTTTCGAAGTTTGCATGCTTTAAATTAACGACTTTTCATTAAATCTAAACCAGCTTATGTACAAGTCATCGTGTTTACTGGTTCGACGACGGATCCAAACTTGATATAAAAGTATTGTTTTCATCTAATTGAAAATAATTTATTTTAAAATAATAGACGCACTGAATTTGATCAATCCATATAATTTTTTTGAAAAAAGTAATCAAACGATTAAAAATATAATTACATTAACTAACTAAATAAAAATAATAATTTTTTTGATATAATAAAATTTTGTAACATAATAATGTATAACAAAACTAAAATACTAATTCATATCATATATTTTTATCAACTGAAAAATAACCCGCGCTTTTAAGCGCGGGTCAAAATCTAGTAACTTACTTACAAATCACAAAAATATTAAATCAACATCTGATTCTCTTTTTTTTTTTCCTCCGTATATATTCATGAAATATTCTAAATGTTAGAGTCCATTCTGATGGGCTTTGGCTCTCGCTCGATATTGTTAGTCCATCCCAAAAGACAAGTGGATCTTGTTTCTGGTCGCCAAACTCAGTTTGGGCCATTGAGACCTTGTTTTTCCATCAAAGAATGAAAGAAAGTGACTAAATGATAAGTTAACAACCAGGTAGTCGAGTGGCGCTTGAGAGATTAAACCCAATACGGCGAACCCTGGTTCGAACCCCGCTGGCCACACGGATATGGGCTATTGCTTTCGGCTCATTTGAATGCCCAGGAGAGGGTCTATCCGTGGGCTGTACCTCCACCCGGGGGTTAGGTCTGTGTCTTTAATAGATCCGGGTTTAACCCTTTTAGTTTACAAAAAAAAAAAAAAAATGATAAGTTAACGCGTTGCAATAAGAAGATTTCTGGTAAGTTCTGGAATAGCTGTTCTGCCTGGATTATTTGAAGGGATGGACGAAGAATATATTGGAGGCTACTAGCTCTTTTCTGTGGATGATAGACTTCTCTTTTCAGCTATAGATTGTTGCTACTCATAAGACACAAGTTAGCCATGCTTGGTATTTAGGAATGATCACGGAAGATTCTTCTTCCTAGTGTGATTGATCAATGTTTTTGTGTTGAACAGAGAAAGCAATAGACAATACACAAACAATAAAGATTTCTAGTTGAGCCAAAATAAATATATAAAAGAAGAGTTTTACCCGACTGAATATATTATTACACACCACCGACGAGACCTAATTAAACAACCTCTCAAAATGAACGCGCAGCCGTATCCGAACTGCTATTACACATATCAGCATCCGGCGAAACCGGCGGAGGATCACTATGCCTCAGTAATCCAACGTCATCTCCTCTGCTTACCACAATGTCCACCACATCCGGTAACTTCCTGCACTTCTCCCCCTTGATCCCTTTCAAAGTCTCCATAATCTCATCCATCGACGGCCTAGCTTCCCTTTCCTGTTGCAAACAGCGAAACGCAAGCTCAGCCACCGACAACATCATCCTCTTCACTTCTGGATCCTTCTCGAATCCAAGACTCGGATCCACGAGCTCGTGCACCGCATTGTTCTGGATCTTGGAAACGGCCATGTTCGCTAAGTTGACATCGTGGCGATGTCTTGTGATATCCACGGCTTCTTTTGAAGAGATGAGCTCGGTGAGTACGACTCCAAAGCTGTACACGTCACTCTTCTCGTTTAGACGGTAACATTGGTAATACTCCGGATCTACATATCCTGGAGTGCCTTGCGGCATCGTGGAGACGTGAGTCTGGTCTGTGGAAAACAACCGTGAGAGTCCGAAGTCAGCTACCTTCACCGTGGAGTTCTCGTCTAGAAGAATGTTTGTTGTCTTCACGTCCCTATGTATGATCCCTGCAACATAATCACGTCTATCAATCTAGCCGCCTAAAACATAAAACAATTTTTTTTATTACCATACATTTTTTTATGAGAAAAAGACTAGGATAGCATCAAACTAAGTTTTTGTTCCCAAATAGCACTCAAGGCTCAATGTCACAAGAATATGTTTCATTAAAGAGGTAAATATACACTTATACCCCTTGGGTTAATTAATCCAAAACTTAGGGTTTAGAGTTAAGGGGTGGAGTTTTGGAATTATGGTTTAAAATTTTATAAAAAATAAAATAAAAAATAAAAATTTTAAAAACAGTTTCAAAAAGTATTTTTAAATTATAAAAAGAAAATTTGAAAAAAAAATAAAAAAAATTTCGAAAAAAATATAAAAATTTTGAATCTGAAAACATATAATCTGAAACTATAAAAAAATTTCGTTTTTTCATTTTTTTTATTTTATTTATTTATTTTTGTTTGTTTATTTAATTTTAAACTAAAGATATTAGAGATATTTTACCTTTTAATGAATGTCATTTTTGTGACTTTCTTCTTCTAATGCCATTTTTGAGATATAAACTTCAAAAGGTGCTATTATTGACAATAGCCATTTTTTTTATTTGCATACACAATTTTTACTACCTTTAAAGTCATATATAAATTTTGCGCCTAAATCATGTGAGCTTTAGTCCAATGTCCACATTGATATTCTATTTACCTGATTTGTGGAGGAAGGATAAAGCACTTGCTGTTTCGATCGCGATTTTTAGACGAATTGGCCAACAAAGAGGACGAGTTTCAGCACGATCACCGTGAAGATGATCGGCCAGAGTTCCATTTGAGATATACTCGTAAACAAGCAAAAGCTCGCTGCTGTGTCTCGATGTGCATCCGTAGAGTATCACTAGATTTGGATGCTTCATAGTTTTCAAAATGTCGATCTCGTTCTTGAACTGTTCAACGCGTTGAAGAGATTTCTCGTATAGTCGTTTCACTGCTACAGCTCGTCCATCTTTCAACACGCCTTTCAGAAATAGCCAAAGATGTTTTATCAGAATGCTAATTTTTTGAAGTGAGATTTGAAGACACAGTGGTTCTTACCGTAGTAGACAGTACCGAAGCCGCCGTCGCCTAGCTCTCTAGAGAAATTCTCAGTGGCTTCCTCGAGTTCTTCGTAGCTGAAAACTTGGACTCCGAAGTAGGTGCTTGCGTTTGTGATGTTAGAGATTGGGGGGATAAGAGCGTGATTGCTATGGCTTGAGATTGCCTTGGGAGTTGGATGGCTTGAGATTGTTTTGGGAGTTAGATGGCTTGAGGCTTCTTTGTTTGAATTAGATGTTATTGACAAATCTTTGCTAGTGTACTGAGATGCTTGTATCTTCCGCCGTCTGATTAGACAGAGCGCGCATCCGGCTACCAGGATTAACAGCACCAATACAGAAGCAATCCCGATTCCTAGAGACAGAGAAAAAAAGAAAAAGAAAAACAAGGCTTTCTTAATAAGACTATGTTAATGTGTTGCATGTGGTATATAGTTTCTTCAAAGAACAGAAGAAAGGGTAAGTACCTGCTATAGCTCCAGTGGAGAGACCTGTATCTTTGGTATGGCACAATAAATAAATAATAAAAAACAAAAACGGTAAGTTCGATCTGAATACATAACTCTGAATCAGGGCTGAGCATAAAATCTGTAACCCAAAATCCGAACCGAATCCGATCTGAAATGTAAAAAATATCCAAATAAATTTTATAGGGTGTTACAAAACATATCCGAACCCAAAGTGTTATTAACCAAACTCGAATGGATAACCCAAAAACCCGAAGATCCAAAAAAAAAATCCGAAGAAACCAATTTGAATGTCCAAATTAATATATAATATAAATATTTGAAATATAAATATGTACATCAAATATACAATTTCATATTTATTTGGATATAATATCTAACAGTAAGTATTTAAAATTTAAATAAATACCTTAAATACTCCATTATATACAAAGAAGTATATATTTTTTATGTTTTACTTTTAAATTTTAGATTTTACTTTGGATATATCTGAACCGATCTGATATAACCCGAATGCGAGCAATATATAGATCCAAACTGATCCGAAACTGAAGTGTTATATCTGAATCCGATCTGTACTTGTAAATTTTCTAGAATGGAACCTATGAGATGTTACAAAATAGAACCAAAATCCGAATAACTGTATCCGAACGCTCAGGCCTACTCTGAATCTTACTGAAAACATTAATAGTTCAAACTCATAAGGTCTATGGGTGGGGGATCTGGGGTAGGGACAAACGGTGGTACTTGTGAAAGACATATATAAGCTAGAACATTTAGACAAGAAATCCTACCGTTGTTTCTGGTACGGTTACTGTTGTAGCAGGTGAATGCAATTGAGCTCCGATTAAACCCACAAGCACCCCCAGAGGTTAAGCAGGTCGAACAATCTTGGTGAAGTCCAAGCTCGAAACCTTCTTCAAGAGCCTTCTTTAGATTATCTGTACTTGAATTCAACTCTAGCGTGTTCAGTGCGGGCCCAGATGCAGGAATAGTGACGTTTTTATCGCAAAATACCCTGAAGCTGTTGAAAACGTTTCTAATCCTTTGAAGTAGAGGGGACGTTTGGTTACTCGTCACATAGTAATATCTTTTGCCATCATCATCATCATCATCATCATCATCATCATCACCACCATCACCACAAGCTAGGGCTCCAATATAATTAGGAACATACTGTGAAAAGTCTTGGTGGCAGTCGTAATAAATTCTTAGCAGCTGGGTGGTAGGAGCAAGTGGAAGGACGTTTTGGTTGAATGGCATATTTAAAGGATTTGTGGGACAAAGATTGCCGATAAAATCCGATCTTGCCAGTCTTATGATACGAGAGTCATAGTTCGCCTCTAAGATTCTATACTTCACGGAGGAGATACTTAACTCTGCGAATCCTCTGTTACAGTCTACTTTGAAGTCAGGGTGGCCACAGTCTTCTCTGCCAGATATCCAGAAAGGATACAAGAGACCGCTTTGATTGCCGCACGGAAACGGTTGACTGCAGAGACTGTGAAGCTCATCATCAGCTGAGAAAACAAAAGAAGGTGTCACAAATAGCATCCATATAATGATTATAGGGAACAAAGATTTTGTGGGGGATAGAAACAGATCGATCATTGTGTCGGAAGACAAATAGGAATATGGTGAAGAAGAAGATATGAAATAATTGGTGAATGTCTTGGTTTTGTAAGAGTTGAATTAAACGAACCTATGTTTGGTTTTTATTGATCAACCTTCTCTTTATTATATACTACTAATTTTCCTTTTTGGAGTTTCATATTTTACAAATCGATGTTTCTTTTGGAATAAGGTGCCTTACAAGTTACAACGCAGACATGCATATATATTATTATTGGTAAACGATAAAAATGAATAGTGATCTAAACGAGTTTTTTTATCTTTGTTGTTTATAGAATATAAAACGATTTCCTACTTGGGACATTACAAAGCACGATTCCTGTTCGACATATAATAATCCGTTACAACGTTTTCAAAAGCTGGTGTTTGGAATTTTCTCTTTTTTTTTTTGTAAAATACAATATATGTTCTGCTTTTACGAAATTTGACCAGCGCAAAGTCCCTTTCTGTCATTGTCATTTTTATTACAATCTATAAAGAAATTGCAATAATTGAGAGAAAGCGACGGTGTTTACAAAAAAAAAATGAACGAAAGTGACTAAATAATAAGTCAATGCCAATAGCACAATAAGTAGATTTATGGTACGTCTAGAGGATATTTTTGTCAAAAAAAAAGAAGATTTCTGGTACGATTCTGGAATAGCTGTTCTGCCTGGATTATTTGAAGAGGGTGAATGATGAATGTCGTGGGGGCTACTAGTCTCTTTTGTGGACGATAGACTTTTCTTCTTAGCTATATGTTGTTTCAAAGATGTGTTGTTACTCATGAGACGACACAAATTAACGTTTGGTATCTATGATGGATCACAAAAGATTCTTCTTCCTAATGTGATTGATCACGTTCTTGTGCTGAACCGAAAAAGCAATAGGGACAAGACAAGCAATTAGCTTAATTTCAGCTTGTATGCGGCTTAAATGAAGAAGCATGTTGATTCATAAGCTAGGAAAACCCAAACTTAAACCGAAATGATTTAGGAAATCCAATTCCTAATTGGAATTGGTTTACTTGTTCTTGATTTACATAAACTTAATTATAAATAAATAAAAAAAGATTAAACCGACAATCTTCTCTCTTCTTGTTTTTTTCCTCTTCTTCCTTATGTGCACGAAATAAACTAGATGTTGAGTGCATCTTGGTGGACTTTGGCTCTTACTCGTGTTGTTAGCCCATCCCAAAAGACAAGTAGCTCTTGTTTCTGGGCGCCAAACTCAATTTTGAGCCATTGAGACTCGGCTGAATTGTTCTTCATGTATGGTAAGATGAAAAATCTAGTCTCCTTTGTCCAATTTGACCTCAAGTGCATCATCCTCCTTTTCCTTTTCATTTCTCACCCAAACGGCTCCATCACCATTGCATATCTCAGGTTTGTCCAACTCCTCATTGTATGCTTCGGCCAACTCCAACTGGCCCTCGTCCATCTTCAGCTTGTCCGGGTGCACCTCTACTCTATTCGACTAGTAGTTATAATGGTTAATTGACACCTTAAATTCTTTATTTTTTCCAAAAGTGTTTAAGGGTCAATTGTTGAAATGTACATCTTTTAAACTTAGTAAAACCATATTCTCCATTGTATGGTTTGGAAGAGTAACTCGGCTTCTCATTAATGAATAGCTAACTAAAAGAATGGAAACATGTTCTTCTGTTCAAGTATAGAATAATAACTCATGAATTTTCAACATCTTACCGAAGATGAGCTAACTGTATAAGATTTAACTACTACCCTTCTTTCATATTGATTACTTGATTAAACCATGGACAAAACATGAAATATGCAGTAACGTTAGGCAATCGGTATTCTAAAAGATGTGGTGCTAATACTACAATAGAAACTCAATAAATTAATAAACACGATATATTAACAAAGCTCTCTGATTCTAAATTGGGTGGTGTAAAATAGAACTAAGATAATAAGATGATAATACTCAGATTCCTACTTATTGTTTTAGGTGATTTTATACACGAGGATTTCACTGTAAAAAAAAAAAAAAGAAAGATACAAATCTTCTTATGCGTTGAAACATAAAACTAATAGGTCATTCGATACAGACGAGGAAAAGATAAATAACTAAGTCGAATTTTGACCCAAAATAAAATTAAAGAAGTCCAAGAACCATTTACCAGTGTGAATATACTACATACCACCGAGGGAGGAGGCCTAATTATACAATCTCTCAAAACGAACTCGCCGCCGTATCGGAACTGCTAGTCCACTTATCAGTATCCGGCGACACTGGCGGAGGTACACTATGCCTCAACAATCCAACATCATCTTCTCCGCTTACCTCAATATCCACCACATCCGGTGGTGGCGTCACGCGGTTCTCCCCCTTGATCCCTTTCAAAATCTCCACGATCTCATCCATCGATGGCCTACCTTCCCTCTCCTGTTGCAAACATCGGAACGCAAGCTCAGCCACGGATACCATCATCCTTTTCACTTCTGGATCCTTCGAGAATCCAAGACTCGGATCGAGGAGCTCGTGCACCGCGTTGTTCTGGATCTTGGAGACGGCCATGTTTGCTAAGTTGATATCGTGGCGATGTCTTGTGATATCCACGGCTTCTTTGGAAGAGATGAGTTCGGCTAGTACGACTCCGAAGCTGTACACGTCACTCTTCTCGTTTAGACGGTAACATTGGTAATACTCTGGATCTACATATCCTGGAGTGCCTTGCGGGGCCGTGGAGACGTGAGTTTGGTCCGTCGAAAATAACCGCGAGAGTCCGAAGTCAGCTACCTTCACCGTGGAGTTCTCGTCTAGAAGAATGTTTGTTGTCTTTACGTCCCTATGTATGATCCCTGCAACAGAATCAAATCAAACGAAATTCTACTATGTTACCTAACATGTCGAGTACTATCTATCTACTTAATCGCCTAAACTATGAATAAATTTAGAAACATAAAAAAAAGATATATCGATAAATTATTACACTAGTTTAGTAATTTTGTATGAATACATTTTGGTGCTTAAAACTTAATTAGCCTTTGTTGAGAATAAATGCAAATCAAATTTGAAAAAAACAAAGAATTTTAAGAGCAAAAAAATGTATGGAGGCAAATACCCGTTTAATATTCGTAAATTATGATGTGAATTAATAATTTTATAATTGTTTTACCCATATTATATCACTCTCAAAACTTGATTTTTTTTTTCATTTAGAAATACATATTTACCCTAGAAAAAATACTTTCTCTAAACCTAAAAAACATTTACTGATAAATAAATAAATAAATACAAATTTAAGTTCCTTTCAGAATTAACAGCCTCAGCACAATTATTGTTTTACCTGATTTGTGGAGGAAGGATAAAGCACTTGCGGTTTCGATGGCAATGTTTAGACGAACTGGCCAACAAATAGGACGGGCTTCAGCACGATCACCGTGAAGATGGTCGGCTAGAGTTCCGTTTGAGATATACTCGTAGACAAGCAAAAGCTCTGTGCTGTGTCTCGACGTGCATCCATAGAGAATCACGAGGTTTGTATGTTTCAACGATTTCAAGATGTCTATCTCGTTCTTGAACTGTTCAACGCGTTTAAGCGACCTCTCGTATAGTCGTTTGACTGCTACAGCTCGTCCATCTTTCAACACGCCTTTCAGAAGAAATAGCCAAAAATGTTTTTATCAGAATGCAAAATCTTTTGAAGTGAAGGTTAAAAAAAAATCAATGGTTCTTACCATAATAAACAGTACCGAAGCCGCCGTTTCCGAGTTCTCTAGAGAAATTCTCAGTGGCTTCCTCGAGTTCTTCGTAGCTGAAGACTTGGACTCCAAAGTAGGTGCTTGCGTTTGTGATGTAAGAGATTGAGGGGAGAAGAGAGTGATTGCTGCTGCTTGAAACTGTTGTGGAAGTTGGATAGCTTGATGTTTCTCTGCTTGAAGCTGATGACGTTATTGGCAAGCCTTTGCTCATGTGTTGAGCTGCCTGTATCTTCTTTCGCCGTCTGATGAGACAGAACAAACCTGCGGCTATAAGAATGACCACCAGCAATACACAAGCAGCCACAATACCTAGAGATAAAAAAAAATGAAATAAAAACAATTTGCATAATAAGATAAGACTATAGTGTTGCTTATGGTAAGCCAAATAGGTGTTTCAAAAGAACAGGTGGAGGGTATGCACCTGCTATTGCTCCAGGAGATATGCCTGCATCATCAGAATAACACCAGGAAAAGGTCGGTAAGAGAAACTTTGAATCTTACTAGTAAATAAATACTAGAAATTTGAAAGATGAAAAGGGAATTTCTGTATATCGTTATCAGAAACTAAAGTAATCTATTTAGGGAAAGGACATGTGATGTTTTTTTTTGTGGAGGAACATATAGAAACTAGAACTTTTAAGCCAGAAATCTTACCCTTTTTTTTAGAACTGCAAGTACGGTTATTTGTCTCATCTACACAATAGCAGACAAATCCACCTGAGTTTTGATTAAATCCACAAGCACCGTTAGAGGCTAAGCAAGACGAACATTCTTGGCTAAGTTCAAGCTGGAAACCCTCTGCAAGAGTTCTCTGCAGATTATCTCGAGTCCGATTCCCCTGTAGTGCGTTCAGCAAAGGCCTTGATACACGAATACTTACGGTTTTGCAAGATAACCCAAAGTCTTCTAATTGACCTCTAATCCCGTTAAGTAGTGGGGACGAGAGGTCGCTTGTCACATAGTAACT
The DNA here is from genome assembly GCF_000309985.2 of Brassica rapa. Lineage (NCBI taxonomy): Eukaryota > Viridiplantae > Streptophyta > Magnoliopsida > Brassicales > Brassicaceae > Brassica > Brassica rapa. The sequence goes on along the minus strand of NC_024801.2, from coordinate 23,415,490 downwards.
TATTGTGTCATCATCATCACCGTCACCATCTCCACAACGAAGATCTCCAACATAAGTAGAAACATACATTGGAAATTCTCTGCTGCAGTTGTGATATATTGTTAGAAACTCAGTGGTAGGAGCAAGTGTAACAACTCTTTCGTCGAACGTTGCATTAAGAAGATCTTTAGGACAAAGACCACCGATAAAATCTGATCTTGCCAGTCGTATGATACCAGAGTCAGAGTCATAGTTCGCCTCTAGGATTCTATACTTCACGGAGGTGATACTTAGCTCTGCGAATCCACCACTACAGTCGACTTCGAACTCAGGGTGGCCACAGTCTTCTCTGCCAGATGTCCAGAAAGGATACAAGAGACTTTGATTGCCGCACGGAAACGGTTGACTGCAGCGATCATAAAGCTCATTAGTCGAGGAAACAAAAGAAGGTATTACAAAGAGCATCCATATGACTATATGGAACATAGATTTGGTTAAGGATAGAAACATATCGATCATTGTGTTGAGAGGCAAATAGAAAAATGGTGAAGAAGAAGAAGATATGAAGGAATTGGTGAATGTCTTGGTTTTGTAAGAGTTGAATATTAAAGGAACCTATGTTTGTTTGTTTTTGACCAGGCTTCTCTTTATTATATATTAATGTTACTTTCTGGAGTTTATAATTTTCAAATCGAAGGTTCTTTTGGAATTAGGTGACTCACAAGTTACAACGAAGACTTTGAATGCATATTGGTAAATGTTGAAAAGAAACAGTAATTTTTAAATGAGTTTTTTCTTTGTTGTTTACAGAATATAAAACGGTTCCGACCTGGGACTATAAAAAGGTTGATCATTCTTTGATATATTAGTATTTATTTTTCTGTATTCAAAGTCAGGTGCTTGGAATTTTCGCCGAAGGACCTGATTGAAAAATAATGATTCCAAATATATTTTTATGTTTTTAGGAAATTTGACTAGTAAAAAGTCCCTTTCCGTCATTGTTGTTACAAATAATCAAGAAATGTCAGAGAAATGGTGTGTGTAATAAGGCAAAAAGACCATTTACTACAGAAACTGACTGGTTTAGAAGAAGAAAACGCAATAAATGAAAGAGAGTGACTAAATAAATGATCAGCTAATGCCAAATGTTAAGGACTTAAATGGCCAAGGACTTAAGAACGTGTGATCTAGTGGTTTGGAGTGGATAATGGATTCGTCATGTTGATGAATCCGAATGATCGATCTATGAAAAATCGTTGTGGTTTATTTCTTGGCCTTTATTGAAAAAATTGTGTTGAAGGGGTGATACAGAATAGGAAAAACACGAAACAGAACATAACATATTTCACTTAGATAAGGTTTATGGTTGTGAGAAGGATAAAAAGGTCTATTTCTTTTTGAAACACAACTTGCATTAAACTAAAAGGTTCAAGCTCCTCTAGAGAGAGCAGTTACAACAGACGCATTTAACAAGCATCATTGTTGTTTGTACGTTGAATCCAAGAAATAGAAAAGAAATCAAAAGCTGAGGATAGGCTGATAATATCGGCAAGAATGCCATAAATCTCTGATAAAAAGGTCTATAAAATGAGAAAATAACTTGTAAAATAAACTTAGATTTTGAAGTTCATCAAGAAATTGTAGAATTTGAGCTTGAGCTCCTAACTTAAAATCAATTGTTAAAAAATTGATGTGGGAACTTATATTCTCACTCGAGATAATCGTTTGTATAACCATTAATCTCGACAATATTTCAATCTAGGCTCTTTTAGAAGGTGAAAGCTCGGAAACTTTGGGAGGCAAAGTTGTGGATAAAAATGTAGCATTGAAGCTCTGCTCTGTCAAGTCTAATGGTGTTAGATGCTTGATCTATATTGAAAACACCGTACAGATAGTTCGAGATGATTAAAGAGATGTTGTTTCTAAAGCATGTGAAGCTCCAGTTATGGATGGCCACAAACTTCGAGACGACTCCCACCGAGAAGGGGAGACTAGTGGTGACATTCCCACACTTGAAACAGAGCCTTACACCATCCAAATATCTTTTAATTTTCACACTTAAATTAGTTTGTTTTGTTGGAAACAATGATGTTATTTTAGGTTGGGAAAAGCCTGGAAATTTCTGGAGGTAGAATTGTACTGGTGAACGTAAAAGGAGCAAAACAACCCAGATGGTATGTTTTGTCAAGTGTAAGAGTGTTAATATATGGTGATTCATTTGTAGAGCTTTTGAACTCCTGATTTGAGATAACTATAGAGGTGATGTTTTTGATGTATTTAAGTTCCAGCAATTTTTAATCTGTAACAAAAAAAGATTAAAACTTCTCTAACTTGTCTTTTGTTTTGATACTCAGTACAAAATACAAAGATTAGAGAAGATTGACATAATGCGAAACAAATCATGAATGTAAACTAACAATGATGGTGTTGATTGGTTCGATTGTGGCTTTAAAAGTTTAGTTGTAGATGTTTAGCTATAGATTAAAAGTTTAGTTGTAGATGTTTAGCTATAGATAAATCTGTTGTAGTTGTAAATTTTTTTTTTTTTGTAACTGTAAAGTTGTTAGTGTAGACTTTTTCTGCAAAGACTTTTGCTGTAGCTAAATTTGTTGTAGGCTGTAGATATTTTAAAATAAAATATATGAAATATTGTTGTATATATAAAATTATTATTTTCTATCAATTAAAATAATTTATATTAATATTTTTAAATAAATTATCAAAATTTATTGTAATTTAAAGTGTGATATGTAAATAATATTTATATTATTTAAATATCTTAATAATTTTAAAACACTCAAACTCAAAACTAAAATATTTATAAAAGTTTTAGTTACGATTATATAATTTATTTGATATTATAGATTTTTTTTTCATTTACAGATTCTATATCATATAAAAAAAAATGTATGATTTTTGCTTAAAATACATAAGAAAAAGTTTTGCTTTATTTTTTTTTTGATGTACCTTTAAAAATAAAGTTAAAGCATAATTGGTAAAACTAAATAAAAAATTGATGTAGATTTTAACTTTTAAAATTTAAAATTTAATGATTTAAAAATAAATAAAACTAAATTAGGAAGATATCCAACCAATCACCCCGATGTCTCTAGTCAAATTCTTTGCAGTTCCGGTACAAAACAAATCAAGTTTTAAGATTCTCATTAAACATAAATAATAACGAATTACTTTTGTAACAATTCTACATGTCTGCACTCAAAGTTTAAAAAAATCTTAAACAAGTTGTAGATATTTATTTGCTAAGCTTGAGGAAATAACATAGGAAAGAAGAAACACTGTTCATTGAAAAGTCTTACGAATGTGGATGTGAGTTGTGTGGTGGACCTGGTGGTTATTAAATACTATCCTTTTTAAAAGAGGAATCTTCCGGCAAGCAGCGCGAAGTCTGAGAAATAATTATGAAGTAAGTAACCACTCTGCTGCTTCCAGGCAACATGCTCAATCTATGGATTTATAATAAATGACAATTCTGCTTGATTAGAGGTTTTTTTGTTTTTTTTCCCCCAAATTTGTTTTATTTGCCAGAATCACCGCGTTGTGGTTGTTCTTGCTATGGCATCTTGTTCTTCCTCCTCTTCCCGCAGCTGGTCGTACGATGTTTTCCCTAGCTTTAGCGGAGAGGATGTCCGCAAAACATTCCTCAGCCACTTTCTCAGGGAGCTTGAGCGGAATTCGATCGTCGCCTTCAAAGACAACGAGATGGAGAGGAGCCAGTCTATCGCCCCGGAGCTTGTACAAGCCATTAGAGATTCGAGGATCGCAGTGGTTGTGTTCTCCAAAAACTACGCATCTTCAAGCTGGTGTCTAAATGAGTTGCTGGAGATTCTGCAATGCAATGAAGAGTTTGGCCAGCTGGTGATACCGATCTTTTACGGTTTGGATCCTTCTCACCTTAGGAAACAGACAGGAGACTTTGGAGAGGCATTTAAAAAGACTTGCCTAAACCAAACACATGAAGTGGAAGACCAGTGGAAGCAAGCTTTGACCAATGTTGCAAATATCCTCGGATACCATTCTAAAAACTGGTATGTGAATGTGATCTTTTAAAAATAAAATGCTTCTTCTAAAGATGTGATTATTGATATTTATTTTGATGTTCCATGTTTGTTCATCGGCGTTTCTTATCGTTAGTGATAGTGAAGCTGCAATGATTGAAGAAATCTCCAATGATATATTAGGTAAACTTGATGTTACTCCATCGTCTAATGAGTTTGAGGACTTTGTCGGCATCAAAGATCATATCGCAGAGGTGATATTACTGATGAATTTGGAATCCAAGGAAGTGAAGATGGTTGGGATATGGGGTACTTCGGGAATTGGCAAGACTACTATTGCAAGAGCCTTATTTTGTAATATCTCTAATCAGTTCCAGAGAAGTGTTTTCATAGACAGGGCCTTCATATCGAAGAGTGTGGAAGTTTATGGCCGAGCCAATCCAGTTGACTATAACATGAAGCTGCGCTTGAGGATGAACTTCCTATCAGAAATCTTGGAGAGAAAGAACATGAAGATCGGTGCAATGGAAGAAAGGCTAAAGCACCAGAAAGTTCTTATCGTTATCGATGATTTGGATGATCAATACGTGTTAGATGCTTTAGCGGGTCAAACCAAATGGTTTGGGAGTGGGAGTAGAATTATTGTCGTTACAACTGATAAGCAACTCTTAAAAGCCCATGGGATTGATTCTATATACGAGGTTGGTCTCCCATCCGATGAACAAGCTCTAGAGATGTTCTGTCGATCTGCTTTCAGGCAAGACTCTCCACCTGATGGTTTGATGGAGTTTGCTTCCGAAGTTGTGGAATGTGCTGGTAGTCTTCCTTTGGGTCTCGACGTTTTGGGTTCGTCTTTGCGCGGTTTGAACAAGGAGGATTGTTTGAATATGCTGCCTAGGCTTAGAAGAAGTCTAGATGGTAAAATAGAGGAGACACTAAGAGTCGGTTATGATGGGTTACTTGGAGAAGATAAGGCGATATTTCGCCATATTGCATGTCTTTTCAATCATGTAGACGTCAAAGACATCAAGCTGTTTCTTGCTGATAGTGAGTTGGATGTTGATATAGGGTTGAATAACCTAGTTAACAAGTCCCTCATCCAGGTGAGGTGGGGTAAAGTGGAGATGCACCATTTGCTACAAGAAATGGGTAGAAACGTGGTTTGGTTACAGTCCATTAAAAAACCTCAAAAGCGGGAATTTCTAGTGGATTCAAAAGACATATGTGATGTACTCAGTGAAAGCATTGTAAGTTTCTTTTAATCCATAGTCGTTTTATTACTTAGTACATGAGGTTAAGCTTCTGATTTGGTCTATCTCTTATTGATGTTATAATTTTCAGGGTACTTCAAAGCTCTTAGGGATATCATTGAATGTTGATGAGATTGATGAGTTACAAGTACATGAGACTGCCTTCAAAGGGATGCGTAATCTCCATTTTCTAGAAATTTACTCGAACAAAGTTAGGGTTGTAAATGGAGACAAACTGAAGTTACCCAAAAGCTTCGACTGGTTGCCTCCTAAGCTTAAACTACTGTGTTGGTCTGGGTATCCAATGCGATGTATGCCTTCTACGCTTTGTACAGATAGGCTCGTCAAGCTTAAAATGCGGAATAGCAAACTAGAAAGGTTGTGGAAAGGAGTTATGGTAAGTTTTTAGAATAGTAATTAATTCTTACTTCACTTTTTGGATGCCAATATACATGATGTGTAATTTTTACTAATCTATGTGTTCTGTTTTTGGTTGAGTACAGTCTCTTACATGTCTCATTGAGATGGATTTGTGTGGCTCACATGACCTGAAAGAAATCCCAGATCTTACGACGGCCACCAATCTTGAAACACTTAATCTTCAATCTTGTAGGAGTTTGGTAGAACTTCCTTCCTCAATACGAAATCTCAATAAACTGATAAAATTGGACATGCAGTTCTGTAAAAAGCTGAAGACTCTCCCAACTGGCATTAATCTCAAATCTCTCGACCACATCAATCTCAGTTTCTGCTCACAGTTGAGGACTTTTCCCAAAATCTCAACCAACATCTCATATCTCTTTCTTGAGGAAACATCAGTGGTAGAGTTCCCCACTAATTTGCATCTCAAGAATCTTGTTAAGCTTCACATGTCAAAAGTAACGACAAATAAACAATGGAAAATGTTCCAGGTATGTATTTTTATTTCTAAATTCAAAAGCCGTTTGCATATGAGAAATTGCCATTTTTATTAGTTAATAGTTTTTATTCTTTTTAAGATTAGGGTCTGACTGGTGATCATTCGGAAAACAATATTAACAAATAAAAAAAGAATGTACGAAAATAAAATAGCAAGAATGAATAAAAATGGTTGTTCCTTATCAAATTTGATAAAGAATAATTTTGTTCTTTAATTCTCTACATAAAAAAGAATGAAAGAGAATGAGAAGGAATTATTATTCTTTGTGAATGGTGATTTTTTTAGAAACGTTATGGAATGCATTATTCTTTACCGTTCTCTGGTCACCATTCATACCAAATTTATATCAAATTAATTTTGTTAATGGGGGTGTAGTCAAAGTGAAATTTAGAATGAAAATTCATTATTCAAACATATACATATTTTGAAACGTTATTTAAAATGTAATGTTTTAGACGAAAAACAAAATGTTTTAGACGATTAAAAAATCCAATGTTATTGGCTTGTCATTTTTAAATGTATTTAAAATCTTATGTTATTTGAAATATTTGAAATAATGGATTTTATGAGATTTGTTGTATATATATTTTAAGAATCTATGGTAGCAGTAGAAATCTTAAATTTTAAGAAATTCCTAAGAATTCATCTACCAATAACCTTTTATTGAAATATCAAAAGTTAATTAATCTCTTGGTCTTAGGTAGGATTCTGAAATGTTTTAACTAGAATCACAATAACTTTCATAATTCATCCATAATCATCTAAAATCTCATTGAAAAATCAAACCACTTCAAATAATGTCCAATACTATATTGAATATTATTGCAAGATTCATGATTTTGATTAACATTTCTAAATTGTTTACTTGATTCAGCCGCTTACACCCTTCATGCCTATGTTGTCTCCCACTTTGACGGAGTTGTATCTCTTCAACATCCCAAGTTTAGTGGAGCTTCCTTCCTCATTTCGGAATCTCAACAAACTAAGAGATTTGAAGATTAGTAGATGCACGAATCTTGAAACTCTTCCCACAGGCATCAACCTCAAATCTCTCGAGAGCCTCGACTTCACTAAGTGCTCACGGTTGATGACTTTTCCTAATATCTCAACCAACATCTCAGTTCTCAATCTAAGCTATACAGCGATAGAAGAGGTTCCTTGGTGGGTCGAGATCTTCTCTAAGCTCAAAAACCTAAATATGGAATGTTGCAGTAAGTTAGAATATGTACACCCAAACATTTCTAAACTGCCACGTCTTGCTGTCGACTTTTCACACTGTGAGGCACTGAACATAGCTGATTTGAGTAGCCGAACTTCGTCAAGTGAGTTGATAACGGATGCATCTAATAGCGACACAGTTTCCGAGGAGTCTTCCTCAGATAAGTTTATCCCAAAAGTCGGTTTCATAAACTACTTCAAGTTTAATCAAGACGTTCTGTTACAACAACTATCAGTCGGCTTCAAGTCCATGACGTTTCTAGGTGAAGCAGTGCCTTCATATTTCACTCACCATACTACAGAATCTTCTTTGACCATCCCTCTACTTGACACTTCTCTCACGCAAACGTTTTTCAGATTTAAGGTTTGTGCAGTGGTTGTTTTCGACACTATGTCTAAGACTGGTCCCAGTGGATTAAGTATCCGTGTAAAATGTCGGTTCAAAGGCATATGCGGGAACATATTTGATTCCTCAAGTGAGGCACATAGCTTTCATACGCTTGAGAAGGATAGTCGGTTGTTTATATTCGACTGTTGTGTCCCTCTGAACAAAGAGAATGCTCTTGTTTCTCATCACGTGGATATGGGGATTCAGATAAGCGGTTGGCAAGAAGACTCTACATTCAGATTAACAGGATGGGGTATACGCCTCTGTTCTTCGCCTGAGAACGGACTTGCTGATCCAGAATCTCTTCCACATGTTTGTAAAGCCGACGAAGATGAAATGGTTAGTGATGGATGTCATAAGACTGAACTAGGTGAAGAATTTGGAAGCAGCGATGTAGAGATAGAACACAGTGAAAAATGTGGAGGCAGTGATACGGAGATGAAGGGTAGCAACAAAACAGTCCAGGTATGCATTAAGGATGAGACTGAATGTGGAGACAACATTGTGGAGAGAACGGAAAGCAGGAAGGGAATGGGAATGGTAAGTATGTGACAAACTTCATAGAAAAAATATATATGTTATGTAAATGAAAATAAGTGTGACTGTTTCTGTTCTGTAGATTATACTGGGGAGATTACTATTCAAGAAACTGCTGAATCGCTATGCAACCAAACCGCAAGATACATAAGAATATCTATAACTATATAGACAGGGAGAAGCAGTAAGCCAGTGCGGGTAAAGCTTTAACCATGATCTGAACAGTATACTATATTAGAAAAGAAATTCAGGAATGTATTTAATATAGATCACTAAATTTTTTATTTACTTTTGGCAGATTAAATGGCGATAAAATGAGTAGTTTTCCGGTTGTTATATAAGAACAGGATTGAAGGCGGACATGCAGAAACGCTTCACTATCGCTCAGCTGGAGATATGTTGTCAGGTTTCATAACGATCTTATTTTGGTTCTCATCAGTTATGAGCGGAGGAGAAGAACAATTACAATAGATTTTGCAACCGGACCATAGAGTTGATTCAATTGGTGATTTCATAAGCTGCCTTTGTTTTTTTATGTCTTGATAGTTTTTGTTTACAAAGTCGCTGGATTATTTACTACTACCCTAGCTAGATAACTTGAGAGTTATTTTTTGATGTGCAAATGTGTTGGCCAAGTTATTCTATTCTATTCTATCAAACTTTTCTCTGCTCTATCAAATTTATACACGTCCTTGTTTAATTAAGCATTTATCAAGTCTATGCTGGTTACATTAATCCAAACGGTTACATTGTTTCATTAACATAGTTTGATAAAATGTTATTTATCTTCCTTACTCGTTATTTATTTATTTAGTTAATTATAAAATCTCTTTTAGCAACTTGGATAAGGAACACCACAAGCAGATACGACTTTGCGAGAGTTCGGAGAGCTAACGTACTGAGCAAACGCAGGGTTCTTAGAAAACCCACATAAGCATGGCTGCTGCTCCTTCAGCTTTGCACAACAATCACCCGAGGGTTGGCCTCCTCCTGTAATTGCTGCCAGGCAAGGCTGAAGCTGCTTAGCGTCACATGCCGCTCCGAGTGCCACTTTAGTTGGAGCCGCAAATGATGGCGAAAGAATGACGAAAACCATGAGTGTCAATGCCAACATCTTCATCATGTCTATTTAGTTAGCTTTTATAATAAATTGTTTGGATTTTGACTGTGCTTTATATATTTTCTAAGGAACATTTGAGGTCTTGTTTTGGTATTTATTGGGTATATGGGGGTTCACACTGATTTGCATAATGCAAAATGCATGTGCTGCTGTATCATTAAATAACGTGAACGTAACTGGTCTTCATGCGAAAGGAACCTAAAACTGAAGGTCGAAAACAAGCAATAGTTGTTCAATTTCATGCGATTTGGGTTTACTAAGTAAGATCAAAATACCTTGTTGGCTTGCCACTGACGTGTAACAGGGTATACGAAACTTCCTAAAGAGGGAAAACTCAAGTTTATGTGAATGTGCGGATGATAGAGAGAAAGTTGATTTAGTCCAATTTACTATGATTTGACTTTTTTATACATCTGATTCTGACCGAAATATGAGATGGTTTTATGTGGATAGAGTTTGGAAGAAAATGATATTTTTTACGATAAAGCATGGTTCTGCAGCATATGAAGCTCCATCAACAACATTATGGAGGTCATTAAAATCTGAAATAGCTTATCAATATCCAGAATGTGAAGTTTTAATTTGTCGATGGAATGCATGAATATCTTACAGTTTTTATAGGTTGCGTTTGGAATCGACTGTTTTCAATATGAGAAAATGGTGTTTACACCAACATAATTAAAGTTTTTACTTTTCAATTGGATAAATTTCAACCATATAAAGAGTTTTTTTGGTATGATGTGCTCAAATTTCTCATTTTCTTATAGTCTATATTGATGTTACTCCACCTATTTGGTTTTCTAAATTAGTGTCAATTCAAATATGTTTTAAATTTACTTTTGGGGATTTTTCATATGTCATATATGTCTATGCTACTTGTGGTATCCTTGGCCTCAGATCAGTGTCCAGAAGAAACAAACTTTCATAAATTCTCCCTAAATTTTTCCAGTAAGAACAAAAAGAAAATGATAAGAAAACAGAGTGGATGTGAGCCAATCATCATCATCTCCATCTCTTCTGTTTATCCTCTGCTACACATAACAACAATCTCTCTCTTCCTCCAACATCTCGCTCTCCTGTAAGTTCCTCCTTCAAACATTCCCTTTTTTTTTTTATCATTTTCGCTTTTTGAACTCAAAGTTTACATTTTTTCTGGAGATTTTCTCTTCCAATTTGAGATTCTGGCTGAAGTCTTGTATGTTTGAGTAGAAACCCAGGAGGAACAGATCAATGGCAGAAGGTGGAGGAAGAAGAATAGGATCAGTGAAAGCCGCCATTAACATGTACGGACAAAGAGCTACTCGAACCGTCTCTCCTCAGTTAGATTTGCCAGAAGCTAAGGTGAGGCCGCCAAAGATCAATTCTTTACATCTTTTGGTTGCTAAAGTTTCGATCTTGATGAGTTTTTTTTCTTTGTTCGCTGTTTTGTTTAACAGTCTGTTGCAGAGGACTTGCACAAGTCAGGGAGAGAGCTTGGCATGTACAGAGAGAGCAGAAAGGCTTCTGACTCTGCAAAGGCCAAAGCCGAAGCTGAACTAAACAAGGCCAAGAAGACAGCGCAGGAGCTGACTTTACTCATAGAGCAGTCAAATCTCCGGTCAAAGTCTGTGAAGAAGTTAAAGACCGATGGAAACGGTACCTACGCTCAGATCATTCGAGAGTTAGAGGATGTGAAGCAAGAACTGAGCAAGCTTAAGCTCGACGCAGCCTATGTTTTAAAAGAGAAGGTTGCGGCGGAGAAGGAAGTAATGGAGTTAAGGGTTAAGACTGAAGAGAATTTGAACTTGGTTGAGAGTCTTAAGCTTGAGGTCGATGCTGCGAATGAAGAGCATGTTTTGGTTGAGTTGGCGAAGATGGAGGCTTTGAAGGAATGCAAAGAGGTGGAAGAGGAGAGAGAGAGGGAAAGGAAGGAAGCGTTTGAGGAATTGGAGAAGAGGAAGAAGAGGACGAAGGAGATGAAGAAAGAGATCAAAAGATCAAAGGAGTATGAGAATGTGTTGTCAGAGACTTTGGCGGATATAGAGACGTTGGAAACGCAGTTAAGTCTTGTTAAGGACATGGAGAGGAAGGCTCCCAAGAACCAAAGAGGGAAGAAGGACGTTTTGACGGTTTTGAGAGAAGTTACTGAAGAGACGGAAGCTAAGAAGGAGGAGCTCGCTTCTGTTAAGGCGGAGGTTCTTTATCTCGGCGGTATAATGGATGCGTTGGGTAAAGAGCTTGTGGAAGTTAAACAAGAAGCGGCTCGGTTTGATAAGATTATAGAAAAAGATGATGCAATGATTGAAAGACTCAATACAAAGCTGCTTATGGCGAAAGGTAGATTAGAAGCAGTGTCTGCAGATGAGGAAAGAATCAGCTCTCTTGCTGATAATTTAATCTGCTCTTTAGAGAAGCTAAAGAACGATAAAGAAGCTGCGAAGAAGGAAGAGGTTGAACTCAAAGAAGAGGCAAGAATCATCAAGAAAACCGAAAATGGATTCGGTGGGAAAGAGAAGGAGTTGCTATCTAAGCTAGAAGAGCTGGAGATGGCAAAACAATCAGAGGGTTTAGCATTAAAGAAGCTTGAATCAATGGTAGAGAGAACAATGGAAACTAGAGAAATGGATTCTCAGAGTAGCTCAACCATCACAATCTCGAGATTCGAGTACGAGTATCTTAGTGGACAAGCGCGTCACGCTGAAGAAACCGCAGAGAAGAAAGTGGAAGCAGCAATGGCGTGGGTGGAAGCGCTGAAGGCGAGCACTAAGGAGATTGTGATGAAGACGGAGACTCTAGAGAGGGAGAGTGGGAAGACAATGGTGGAAGAGGAGAGGGCGTCGTTTAGGATGCTGAGGTCGCTGTCGATAAAGAGACTGGTGCAGAACGAGATTGAGAAGTTCAAGGAGGAGTCAGCAGAAGACAAAAGCAGCAGTTTGGTGGTCTCTTCTCCTAAACCGGTGAGAAGGTCGGTGAGGCTTAGTGGGAAGTTTACTCCGGTTCAGGGAGGGAAGACAAGGAGATACTCTTCGGGGAACAGAGGGACTCCGAGTTACTTTGTAATCAAGAAGAAGAAGAAGAAGGTTCCGAACTTGGTTAAGTTTTTTAGCAGGAAGAGAGATAAGTCATCTTTAGAAGAATGAGAAGTTTAGTTGTCTTGTTGTAGTGACTACTGAAAGTGTTTTTGCTTGCGTTTTACGTTTCACATTGTTGTTAACTTGTTATTGGTTTATTTGTTTGTATCTTTGTTATGTTTGTGTATACTTAGGTGTATGACAATGATACAATATTGTACTCTATTAAAGTGTTAGTAATTTAATCAGTTTTTTTGTATTTTGGGCTTTGAAAAATAGATTTTATTTTAGGTAAATTTCGTTTTGTTTTTTTTTTTAATTTTAAAACATAAATCCTATTCGAAATCAAACTTCAATTTAGTTCGGTTTGGATTTGAAAATCGCTAAGGTTTAGATTTGAACTAAAACTAACAAAACTAAATAGCTTTATTTAAAATATAATTTTTTGTATATTTAAATATTTTTTCAATATACTTAACTAGTTATTTCTTTCTTTATAGAATCTCAGTTCATGTTATAGTTGGAGTTTACTCTGAATTAGACAACTCTTGTTTGATTGAATTGTTACTTATTTCCATGTGTTAAAAAGACAACCCTAGGAGAAATGTTTGGTCATGACTTGTGAAAAACACTTCAAGTATGTTTTGCCAAAAAAAAAAAAGTATGTTTTCCCCAAAAAAGTATCTTTTTCCCAAAAAAAAAAGTATGTTTCTCCAAAAAAAGGTATGTTTTCCATGTAATTTTATTGTGTTTTCCATGTTGTGTGTTAACTATAATACTTCCAGAAAACTAGCCAGATTGCTTCAGACTCCAAATAAAATAAATAAAAATCTAAAAACGTATATGAAAAAAAGATCGTACCGACTTAAAATTAAATTGACCGCCACAATAATTTTTCTGGTGGAGATTTGACTTTATGATTTGGAAGCTAATAAGCGTCAATACATCTCCCCACCACTAAACAACTAGAAACTAGAAAGCTGTTCCTCATTACATTACGTGCTCCCATACTGTTCCAATCATCGCCTCAATCCCCGCTAGTTTATTCAAATACTGTTCAAAAATACCATATTCTGTAGAAAAGTATGCGGTTATATTGTATTTTTGCTGGTAACTTTCTTCAACAACAACAAAAAAACAAAAATCTTTAAATGTTAGAGATGAAAATGAATTACAACTGTTGACTTGGAAAAACTAGGCCAGTCCAGCGTACAGCAACTCTATATACTTTCTTCGTTTTAGGAGCCAAGCTTTACCTAATTCAGAATAGTTTCTCTTTAGAGATGGCTCAATTATTTCTCATTCTCTGCTTTTTGCTAACTCTTTTCATTTCCATGGCTACGTCTCTAAACGATCAAGGCCTTGCTCTTCTTTCCTTTAAGCAAGCCTTACTAAACCAGAAAGACTACTCTGTCTTAACCACTTGGAACTCCTCAGATTCAAACCCTTGTTTTTGGCTAGGCATTACATGTAATAAAGATCTGAGAGTTGTCTCAATTCGTCTTCCCAATAAAAACCTTTCCGGTTCTCTTCATCCTTCTATTGGAACCCTCTTGTCCCTTCGACACATTAATCTCAAAAACAATAAGTTCCAAGGAAAGTTACCTGCTGAGCTCTTTGCACCAGAAGAGCTTCAAAGCTTGGTGCTTTCCGGAAATTCGTTTTCCGGGTTTGTTCCAGAAGAGTTAGGGAGGCTGAAGAGTCTGATCACTTTGGATCTTTCAAAGAATTCTTTCAACGGTTCAATACCTTTGTCGCTTCTTCAATGCAAGAAGCTGAAGACGCTTGTTCTAAGCAACAACAACTTCTCTGGAGATCTTCCAACCCGGTTCGGTTCTAGTTTGGTTCAGCTCCGGACGCTAAATCTTTCTTTCAATCGGTTAAGAGGAACAATTCCAGAAGATATAAGTAATCTGAAGAACCTGAAAGGTACTCTTGATCTTTCTCACAACTCCTTGTCAGGTATGATTCCAACAAGCCTTGGAGATCTCCCGGAGGTTCTCTATGTTGATCTTTCTTACAATAATCTCAGTGGTCCGATACCACAATCTAACGTCCTGTTGAACGCCGGTCCAAATGCTTTCCAAGGAAACCCTCTGCTCTGTGGAATACCCACAAAGGTTTCTTGCGAAACAAGAAACACACAAATAATCCCTTCTCAACTATATACACAAAAAGCCAACCATCATTCTAGATTTTGCACCATCCTTACAGCCACCGGATGCACAGTAGCTGGAATCATCTTTCTTGTTTCATTATTCATCTACCATCTCCGAAAAGCATCCGCGGCTCGTGCAGACAAAGATCAAAACAACCGAACAAGTCATTCAGAGAAGAAGACAATGCAAGAGTTTCTCTGTTTCAAAGGAAACTCAGCATCCGAGGCGCTAGATGAGATCAAAACTCAACAGGTTTTCATGCCAATGGACCCGGAGATTCAGTTTGACCTAGACCAGCTTCTGAAAGCGTCTGCTTTTCTGCTAGGAAAGAGCAGGATAGGGCTTGTCTACAAAGTTGTTCTTGAAAACGGGCTAATGTTAGCCGTTAGAAGATTGGAGGATAAAGGTTGGCTAAGGCTCAAAGAGTTTCTGGCTGATGTCGAAGCAATGGCTAAAATCAAGCATCCGAATGTCTTGAATCTACAAGCTTGTTGCTGGTCTCCTGAAGAGAAACTCCTAATCTATGATTACATACCAAATGGCGACCTTGGCTCTGCTATTCAAGGTAAGTTCTAATCAAATCGTGTAAATTCTTTAATATTGAAGGTCTTATTTGATCATTTTTATAGCAATGTTCTAAAAATCAGTGTAGGTGGGACTAAACGTCCGCCTAGGCTGCACATAGAGCTTATCGAAAACGATTTTCTAAAAATTCGATTTATACAATTCAAACCACTTTAAACCATTTAAATTGGTTAAATTAGTTTATATCGATCTAAGTAGTTTACATATGTTAAATTAAGCAACAATATCCGTGAAAACTCACAAATTTGTCTAGTTTATTTTCTTGTATAACTTTTATAGTTCATCAAAATAATTTTATAAGTAAATCCAAAAAACTAAACTTTTAATGTAATTATAAAAAGTATTTTAAAAAATCAGTTATTTATTAACGAATAGGCTCTCTGAATAATCCGCATAGTTGCTATTTCTTTAGAAGCGCCTAGCTACGGTCTAGTGATTTTTTTGAACATTGTTTGATAGTTAAGAACTTTAGGATCAAGTCTAATTCATACAAGTTATTTAACAGGTAGACCAGGTAGCTTGTCATGCAAGCAACTTTCTTGGCCGGTTCGGTTAAGAATATTGAGAGGAATCGCAAAAGGATTGACGTACATTCATGAGTTCAGCGCCAAGAGATACGTCCATGGAAACATAAACTCCAGCAACATACTTCTCGGACCGAATCTTGAACCGAAAATTTCAGGTTTCGGTTTGGGGCGCATTGTCGACATGCCTTCTTCAGACATTAGATCGGATCAGATCTCTCCGATGGAGTCGCGCTCACCAAGCGTCTCAAGAGAAGCATATTACCAAGCTCCTGAAGCTTCCAAGATGACTAAACCGTCTCAGAAATGGGACGTGTATTCATTCGGTTTAGTGGTACTCGAAATGGTAACCGGGAAATTTCCGGTTATGCAGATGAGTAGTTCAGAGACCGATTTGGTTATGTGGGTTGAAGCAGCTGCTGAGAGAAATAAACCGATTTGGTATGTTCTTGACCCGGTTTTAGCTAGAGATAGAGACATGGAAGACAGTATGGTTCAAGTGGTCAAAATCGGATTAGATTGTGTAAAGAAGAGTCCAGATAAAAGACCAATCATGAGAAATGTCTTTGAGAGCTTCGAGAAACTGGCATCTTCAATTTGAAATTACTGTGTTTCGTTTTTTTTTTGTTCAACAGAATAACTAATTTATCATGCATGATATATTTGATGTAACTATCGTCATTATGTTTATGTGTATCTTTCATGAGTTTGATATTACGGTGAGGTAATAAGTAGCTTCAGCCTTTTAATACCATTTTAGTAGTCATTGCATAATGCTTGTAACACTACCCTACAGTCCCACAAAACTCCTATGAGTCTATGACTTTTAAACCATCACACTCTCACAAAAGATTAGCCATTCTGGGATCTAGAAGCAGTTTTCCAAAGCTACTCTCAGCTTCTGGCACTGCTAACTCGTTGAAAACAATCTAGCAGACAAGGCTTAATGATTCCATTAATGAAGATTACATACACGAACTTAAACCGGAACTGAGATACATAAACCGAAAGACATGGTTAAACCAAAATAAAGAAGACAACACCGACGAGTACTTTGACTGAAAAATTAATAATTAACAACGATTTCTTTAATAATCAATTGAAAAAAATCCTTTACCAGACCCGGACTTTGAACCGGAGCTTTTCTCATAGGTCAAATAATCTCCAATGTCATCGAAATTGATTCCGCCGCCAACTCCAAATCCGTACCCAAACCCCAACCCGATACCGCAACCCATTCCGATTCCAAACACCACATTGCTATGGTTCAGCCCTTCAGAAGCGTCTAACCCGAGCCCGCCGGTTAGACCGATACCGAGCCCAGCTCCGCAGCCTAAACCGACACCAACTCCTGGACCGCCGGTTATGTCCTTGATTTTCTCGAGGTATCCACGGACGAATCTTATAACCGGAAACTCGGATTTCCCGGTTTTGACGACTGGTGATCGACTCCAGAGCTTATCTGACTTCATGGTTTTGTCGTGATTAAGAGTTTATTACATGTTTTGGGTTTAACGAGAAAAATAAGTATACATATGTACAAATGGGCTTAAACCTTATATGAATGGCCCATTTATGTCTTCTTTTATCATTGACCTATATTTTGATTAACTAATCGATTATTCATGTAATTCGCGATACAGCGACAGAAGTATACGTGATAATTACTGAGAATCGACTATATAATATTTAAGGAAAACAAAGGGTAAGAAAGTAAATTCGGTTGGGTTGTTGGGTTTGAAGGAAGGGAACATTTTCTAGTTAGTTAGCCACAACGATAGATTTCGATTGAAGTATGTGCACAAGGAAGAAGAGGGACCATATAGTTAGTTAAAGCTGTGTTCTCGAAGCAAACTCTCACTTGTCTTCCTTACCTTACTACTGTCGTTTGCAGCCTGAAAGTTAAACAATGACATCTAATTTTTATTATTTCATCATCAGTTAATTAATTATTCTTATTCATGATCGAGCCAACCAAACTTTAAAATAGAATTCTCGATTAATTTTTCTTTTCTTATTTTCTACAAGCCATCACTACTTTTTGTATCCTCCAAATTACAATTCCTTAAGTGACAAGCAAAACTTCCCCCGTAACAAACATTTTTGTTTCCATCTAAATTTTCAAATTACGTTTTGTTAGTCTTTTTGACGTCGAATATTCATCATATTTTCCAGAAATTTTGCCAAATGAGAAGATTGATAATTTTGAGTACAATTTTAAGTAAGTTGTAATTACACAAGTTGCTAATTAGTAATTCATAAAACGGTACAAGTGGGTTAACATTTTATAGTGAATATTTGTCACAATCCCATTCCCACGCTTAAAATCATACACCAAACCGAATATACTAATCATTTTTCTCAGTGTATTTTTTAGTTTTGTAGTAAATATGCAATTTCAAAACACTAGTTTTGTAGTTGAAGCTATCTACATTTTTTCCTTAAAATAAAATAAATAAATGATAATATTCTGTTAAAGACCTCTAACGGTTCTGAAGTAGGCGGGAAAAGCGAAGTAGGTAGAGTACTCTTCTGTGCTTTACTTAATCACAGGGAAGCGATTCGCTAACCAATTAAATACACCCAGATCCATAAACCGACTCACTCTAAGGTCTAGATTGTGTATAGGAACAAGCTTCTGGTGGTCTCTCCCGCATGTGATTGTAACTCTTCTTCTCCCTCACCTATCTCTTGGTTCGGTATTTGACAGTGTATAAATACTCATTTACAGAGCATTGTTCATCTTTCTTTCACCGCCTCTTTCTCTTTTGCCTTCTCCACACTTCAACGATACTCAGGTACTCTCTCTCCTCCTTCCCTCTCTCTAGGTTTTGCTCGTTGTGTACCTGTATCGTCTTCTCCGATTAAACCATTGTGAACAAATCTTCTTCAGGAAGCTTTTAACAGAATCGAAAAATGGAGAAAGTGGCGTCCGCCGTAACGGATCTGGCGTGCGTGACGGCGCTAAACTCGCCGCCGCCTCCGCTATCACCTCAATCTGACAAAAGCGTCACCAAACAGCACCAGGAAGATTTCGCCGCGAGCTTCGCCTCGCTCTACAACTCGATCTTCTCGCCGGAATCTCAGTTTCCCGACTCGCTCTCCCTCTCTCCGTCTCCTCCGTACTCCTCCTCCTCTCCTCCCTTTCGCGTCGACATCGCCACCGAGCACCGCCTCCGCCAAGCGAGTCTCATCCTCGAGTACGACGAGCTCAACGAGAACTACGAGGTTTGCCTCTCCCGCCTCCAGTCCCTGATGACGGAGCTCGACTCGCTCCGCCGCGAGAACGACGCGCTTCGCCAGGAGAACGTCGATCTCCTCAAGCTCATCCACATCTCCACTTCGTCGTCTTCCTCCTCCGTCTCTCCGCCGCACGTCCGTAACCGCCAACAGATCTCCGATTTCCGTAGCCAAGCGAGGAGGAGAAGCGATCCGGAGAGAAACTCGTTGCCTAAGAGCATCTCCGTCCGCTCGCCGGGATATCTCAAGATGATGAGCCATGGATATGGCGGTGCGAGTCGTCAAACGAGTCAACTCGGTTCCGACTCGGTAATCCTCACTCATTATTATTTTAATTAACTTTCTTTTTAATTTTAATTAATAAAATGTGGATAAATCTGTGAAGGTAACTCAGAAGGTGTGTGTGCCGACGAAAGGAGAGAGAGATGCGTTGGAGCTTGAGGTGTACCGTCAAGGGATGACGAAGACGGAGCTCTGCAACAAGTGGCAACAGACCGGAGCTTGTCCTTACGGAGATAACTGCCAATTCGCTCACGGAATCGACGAGCTCCGTCCGGTGATAAGGCACCCGCGCTACAAAACGGAAGTCTGCCGTATGATCGTCACCGGATCCACGTGCCCTTACGGCCACCGTTGCCACTTCCGTCACTCACTCACCGATCAAGAGAGGATGCTTCTCACTCACTGATCTGGGAAGAGCAAAGGTTATACATAATAAAAAGGGGTAATAATAATTTGTACAGATTTGATACCTATATAAATATCGTAATTTTTTTTCTGGGTAATTGAATGGTAGAAAGGGAACGATGTTAAATAAATGTTGATACGGTTAAAGGAATATAATTACGGATGGAGATGATTAAAGTTTTTAACTTTGTGTCTAAAGTATGCAACTTTCTTACAAGTGACTGATTCAATCTTCTGTGTTCTGTTTGATTTGATTTTAGGGCGTTTTGGTTTCTTGACTTGTTGATAGTTATGAG
The DNA here is from genome assembly GCF_000309985.2 of Brassica rapa. NCBI lineage: Eukaryota > Viridiplantae > Streptophyta > Magnoliopsida > Brassicales > Brassicaceae > Brassica > Brassica rapa. The sequence goes on along the minus strand of NC_024801.2, from coordinate 23,395,522 downwards.
TCTAGTGTAAAAGTAGACATTGTGAACTATTTGTGTTGGGATTAGACCACTGGTTTTGATTTCTCATGTTAAGACTATGTTCGTTTCACAAGAAACCAGTGGTGTAGTTTTTGTTGATCTACTGAACATGAGAAAGGATTAACTTGGTCTGTTGTGAAACGAACATAGTCTTAAGTCATATGATGATATGCATCTTTGAGTTTAGATGTGCATCTTTGAGTTTATCTGCAACTACTTCCTTAAGTTTCAACTTACACGAATGATGAAGTTTGTAGAATATCTTGTCATGCCTCACTTAGCTTACTTTTTATCTTACATAGTGAACTCACACTGAGAATGCAGTAACTGTGTTGGATGATACCTTTCTTATGTGTTGAGTTGCTCTGTTTAGGGTCTACAACAGAACGCTGTAGCTCAGCTAGTTGTACTGAGAACCTTTATGTGTAGATGCATTCTGTGAACTGAAGAGTTAAATTTCCTATTATAGTAATCACTTCTAGTTATCATGCTCTTCTACTAGATGATGTGTGGCCTTCACGAGCTATTTGCTGTAGAGTTAGTATTTGATTTCACAACACAATTCTTAACCTCTTTCTGAGTTACCTGTTTTCCAGTTATGTAGTGAACTTAACGGAACGTTAATGCTCCTTCTAAGTGATACTTATTCCTTAACAAAGTTTGTTACTCTAATGTAGCATCTCACGTCTGGGTGTTACCTCATGTCTTTGGTTCTCTTAACCTTATAGATCAAGTGTCACCTTATTGTCCAGTGACCTGTGAGCTTAATGCATCCATTCATTCTTTGTTATTTGCTTACACTTGAGCTTTGAAATATCATTGTTGTTTAGCCATCAAAATATAGGAACATAGCAGATGACATATCACTGTTGTTTAGCCATCAAAATATAGGAACATAGCAGGGGGCCTTTTGAAAACTGATGAGTTTCGTATAGACATGTTTCATGCGGGTTTGCTCTGTGAAATGTCATTATATAACGTAGCCTACTATTTATATGATGTTGTGACTTAATGTTTTGCCATAACCAGACAAAATTTTCGGTTGATGTACAAGTTTCTACAAATTTAATTTAGGAGGCCACAAATGTTTATTTGCGTTTACATCTGCGTTTCTATGATATGATGAACGAAACTCCATGACGAATGAGAATTGTGATTATGATGTGATCAGATTTTGACTATATTTATATACCAGAAGTGCACAATAGTTCGTGGTAGTATTTAGAGACTGAATCTTAAAATACTAAAGTTACATTATGAATCTATGAGATACAAAATGGTTTGTTTTTGTTGTTTCTAATTACAAAGAATGTAAAAAAGAAAATGTAAACGAAATTTAAACTGGAGAAAAAAGCGTTTGGCCGCAAGAAATACTTGAGAAACAAAATTCATGAAATATCTGCAAGACACGGAATATGATTAGAACTATTTTCGAACCGAAACTTCTTTAACTAGATTAGCCAGGAGAAGTACTAATTCTTATGTTTAGATAGGTGAAGACTAACTTCCGTTGAATCCAACAACACAAACATGCCATCTATACAAGTTTGATTGTTCATAAACTCCTAACATCAACTTTCATTGGTCAAGAATATTTTGTTCATATGTCTTCGTTTAGATATTTAAACAGTCACTTTCGGTGTATTAAACTATTCAGCCCAATCCTTTTTCTCCTCTTTCTCTTCAATTTACATTTGAAGAATCCTATTTTTTTGTTGGTGACGAAAAAGGGAAAGTGAGAAGTGAAGGGGAAAGTGATAACTAAGTAGAGGGGAAATCAGATGGAATCGAGGTCATCGCTCATTAACCTCCATTGATTTTGTGAACTAGAGTTAACAATCTCTTATGCTTCTGTTCATAGTTTATTCATTATTTTAGTGATCTTCCCCTGCCATTTGCATAAGCATGATTCTATTTTCCATTTATGAGTTTTGTTCAATCGGTCAGTAGTGTTCTTTATTCCATTTCTGATTTTTAAGTTTTAGTGTTCTTTACTTCATTTCTTAGCTGTGTTCAAAAACTATTGTTGATGTGTATTCTTTGAATTCGAATTAATCCTCTTTCTTGTATTTTGAATTAGATGTGTTGTGGAGGAAATATTTTAACTTTGATTATTGAATAATTCAAATGAAATTTTTAAAAGTTTGGTGGTTAATATATAAATATTTTTTAAAAAATATATATATACATATATATATATATTTTTGGCAGCAAACGGTTATTCTATTACTCAAACTTGAGGTGGTCTGGGTAGCTAGACCGGAATAGAACAACCAATAAAACATAGGGATCTATGAAAAGAACGTGCATTCCTAACTAGCGAATCTGCAATATCGTTTTACGTCCTTGGAAAATAGCTGATCTTGAAGTCCGAAAAGCACAACCGAAGAGTTTGAATGATTTCCAGCTCTATGTATATTAAATATATTCTATGTATATTCTCATATTTATTTCAGATTTTTGTATACGCTATGCGCAGTCTATCTGTTCGACTTTGACTCATGAGTAGCGCCGCTAATGGAAGGAAAGAAACTAAGAGCAACTCTAAAAAACCTAAAATGATTAAAGGTAACCAACTCCAATATCATATTCACTATATATATCATATAGGATTCAAAACTAAAAATTGATCACTAATCTTTCACTCTAAAAACGATTTGGATATAGCTAATTAAAATACCTCTCGAACCAAATTTGAATGTTAGACAACTCAATAAAGAACACATAATATATATCAATATTAGAACATATGATCATGCAAGTTCAGTTTTTCTTGATCAAAACATGTTTAGGGCTAAACTGTGTATTCTTTATAGTTTCAAATAGTAATTAAGTCATGAATAAAAAAATAGGTTATATATACGGTGGGTTAAGGCAAGTAACGAGTGATGACAGAAGACTAGAGAGCACAAAGGAGTACGATGCATACAAGCTGCTCCAAATTGCATCTCATCATCTGTGCTCTCTATCTTCTGTCAACACTATCAACGCCTACCAAACGTTAAAGGTCGACTACAGAATCCTGATTGAAAAGATCACTAAATGCTATAAAAGATGAATAATAAATACCTCTAGCGACTATCAAGATCTTGATAAAAATACCAAGTTTGGTGATCATTGTAGTTTTAGCTCAACATCTTTTTATATATTGGAGAACTATATGATTAGATGTATGTATGGGGTTAGAGAAGTACCAGAAGGTTGGTGATGAGATGATGATGAGTATTCTTGAAGCCACTATTTATAGACGTACATAGAGCAGCGAGATGATTTCTCTTCTCCAATTTCATCGAACATTTTGTTTCAACAAGTTTGGAATAATATTGTAATTATTTAGGTTCCTTTGGTATATACGGATTTTCGAATCTATGCTTGTCAACAGTAGAAAATTATTCTTAGTCCACTTTTCTGGAACTGTCTACCTGTTTTGCAAGATTAATTACCTCTTTGGGATGAAAATAGTCAGCGATATCTTTATGGAAAACGTATGACGTCAAACTCGCATTATATACTGAATCATTGATGGAAAATCACATCAAAGGGCCAGGAACGGCCAAAAGAAATAAAAAAACAAACAAAAGAATTTGTTCTTCTAAGAAATTACAATTTTCACCTAGGATCAACTAGCGTTTAAAACCGAACTCTAAAACATTAATAGCCTTGATTGTTTGACAAAAAAAATAAATAGCCATAATCACAACAAGACAGTGCCGGCTCAAGAATTTTATAGGTCCATAGTACAATTTTTTTTTTGACCCTTAAACCTAATATCCATTTAAAGATAATAATATTATAAGCAAATATATACATTTATATAAAATATTTTTGCGCCTTATATATATTTTCAACATATATTTTTTTAAAAACCAGATCCCTAACAATTAAAAAAGAGGGACATCGGATCAGACCCTAGACGGTCACAGTGTTTGTCCCCTACTTAAGACGGCCTGCAACGCTAGAGTGCAAATAACATAATTTTTAAGGCCGAACATTAGATTATTAATCTAAAATATATCAATACATAAAGTTATTAGACGTTTTTTGTGTGTGCCAAATATATGAATTCTATAAAAGAGACGGAAAGAGTTTGTAACAAGTTACAATAATTTAGATCAGGCTAGGAGTTACCTTGGCAAAATGAATAAAAACAAGTTCAAGCCTAGGTATTAAAAACAGAGTGAGATTGCTCATGCACAAGCCATTGTTGTATTAGGTCCCCCATCATGTTTCTGATTTCTTTTTTTTTTTTGTAAACTAACATGTTTCTGATTTCTCTTCGTCAGAATTAGCATCCCTGATGAAACTACACGTTCTTTGCCTTAAGTATTTTTTATTATATAGATTTAGGATACATAACATAGTTGTTTCCACAATCTAAACAACTGACCAACGTACCAAACATTGTCAATGTCCACTTACACCTTCGATCCGTACTACATTTTTAGACCTATGATTGGTTTCTCCTTATATTGTTGTCACTGTTTATTACTGTTGTAGAGGGAGAAACAAAAAAAGAGAGAATTCTGGTAAGTCCGAATTTTTTTTAAGAAGTCTGAATTCTAATATAATGAAATCAGTAATGGTGAAACGTGGACGTAGGTTTATTAAAAGTGATCCGATATAAATCGTATGTAAGTCGTTTTGTTACTCTCCTCTCCTATAATTTACTGTGATCTACTGAGGAAATGATTATACTATGACCTTCGATATTGTTTTAAATACATCTCTTTCGTCGTTCTGTATTAATATTTTCTTGCCAACCAGTTAAAATTCACACAAAGAGTATAGTTATTGTTTTCCTAGTTTACATAATTCTTTTTGTCCATAAATATTTTATGGGGTTAAAAATACAAATACAATAAACACTACACGTTTTTTCGTAATTAAATGATCTCATGATTTGGGTCACTAGATGATATATAAGGATGCCACCTTTTAAATTTCGATATAAGGATAAATATTAAAAAAAGGTAATCGAAAAACAAAGATAGTATAACTATGCAGGTACGGTATTTGAAACTCTAGAAGAAACAAACTTTGTGTTACTGTGTATAAGACGACGAAGAAGATAATCATATATATCTAGGTTTTCAGAAAAGTAGAAGATCAAATCTTTAAAAGATACCCACCCAAAATAGAATAAAGACATGAAGCCCATTCGCACAATTATTTTCTCCGATACTTCTTTTGGTAAATTTTCTCAAATTCTATATTTTCTTAAGTCCCTATGAGACCATCAATCAATTGACAAGGTAAGGTACTGGAGATGCTTTTTCTATCAATACGAAAATTTCATTTCGCTAAGATTATATATATTTACGGTTTTGTGTAGACAGATAATCTGGAAGATGATCTTATCTTCACATGAAAAGTTAAATATATTTACGTTTTTTTGGAATTCAGCAAGTCTTCAATTTATTCGATTGTCCATTTCGATGGTTTCAAGTTTTGTAAAGTCTTCATTACAACTCATTCAAAAAAACAAGTCTTCATTAAAAAAAAAAGAATGGTAAAACCGATTGAATTTATGAGATGTCGTCAAAGTTTTCTAATACAATTCTGACGGTATACTAATAGAAACATAATCGGAAAAACTTTTATGATGGATCACATTAAACTGTCATAATCTTTTGGTATTTCCAAAAGAAATTTGAATCGAATATAACTAACCAACGTTTTTGATAGACTTTTGATGGATTCGTCAAAATTAATCAAAAAATCTAACTATTAATATGGCCATTACAATTGCCATTCTTAAATCCATCAAAAATGAGTAAAAAACCTCCACCATTATAATTCGCTCTTATCCTTATTTTTAACCAATGCCTTGGAAAAAGATACACAACAAATGTTTCTTCAAATCCTATAAATTATTTTGATCTTGGATGGCGGACAACCAGGGAGGATCTAGTAAGCATTGCAACATGGGGCACACCATAGTAATTAACAAAAATTTCAATCGAAAAAGAATGGGGCATAGGAGATTGATTAAGCCCTTTGAGTTCCTCAATTTACAATACAACTAATGAAAATTTAAAATTTTGTATGTGGCTCTTGCCTCACCTAGTGCTCACCTAGGTCCTCTTGCCACACCTAGTGCTCACCTAGGTCCTCTTGCCACACCTAGTGCTCACCTAGGTCCGCCCCTGGACAACATGATCCAAAGATGTAAAAAACTTACCAAGGCGTTCGTTTAAAATCTTGGCTAATTCGTGAAGCTTGCATCACGTCAAGGCATAACCATGAAGGCTTGCTGAACTCCAGTAACAGTATATGTAACTGTAGAAATCAGTCTAACCTTTATACAATAGCACTGATCGGTATTGATCCCTTATCATCAACTACATGCCGCTGGGAAAACGATCCAACATCACATTTTATACAACCAACTTCTTAAATAATGTACGAATTCTAAATCTTAGGCTCATAATATATTTTAGATTTATAATCAATTATGGAAATCCGAATTAAAAAAAATAGAACACCGTATTAGAGAAGGTTTGAATTCAAAACACAAAGGAATTAACATCTTTATATAACCACTAAACCACAAACAGTTTGATATAATCGTCGTTCAAAATCGATCCAACATTACATTTTATAATACCAACATTTATATAATACTATTTTAGCTAGGTAATTTGAAGAGAAAACTTTGATAACACCATATATAAATTTATCTTTGATTCTTGAACAACAAAAAAATTGTTTATATCGAGAGCAATAATAAAAAAAGATAGCACATAGTGAATATAATATTAGTTTTACATAAGTACATGTAAATAATCCAATTATTGAGTTGGACTAAATCTAAATTTGATCAAAGTTTTAGGGTTCCCTATAAACATTTCATACTTCTATCACATTAGCCAAACAAATCTTGTCACATGTTAAAATATTGGAGAGAATCTTACAAACCAAATGTCTATGTACAAGTATACAAATATATAAAATATTTATCTTACAAATATAAATAGTATGCTAAAATTTAAAAATATTATTGTTAACCTTGTACGATACTATAGTACGGGAGGCTAAAATTATCAGTTCAGCCCCTTCATCTATAACAAACAAAAGCTAATATACAATTGCAAAATAAATACAGGTAAAAAGTTATGAATTATTTAAGAACTTATTCATAATAGTTTCCGTGTTTGTCTATATTTGTTGGTACTTCTTTTTTTGTGCACATTGGTACTTCAACTTTTATATGATTAATCTTTGTATTTGGGAACGGAGATATCATAGTCTTGGTAGTTGGCACCATTGAAGGTTCCTCTACATGCGCACGTACTAGTAAGAATTTTATGTCTAAATTCCGTATGCCTAAGAAAGGCTAATAAGCATGCTAGTTGGTTGGAGGTTTCTGGAGACAGATCTTTTTGTCACATTCCACATTGAGAAATTAGTCTCAATCACATCGACCATCCCTAGTTTAATTCCATTACACCTTTCGAAAGTAATTGGTTGGTCATAGTTTCTCAACTGATTTAAAGCCACCAAAACTACAGGTGATTTGCATCATGTTCGAGAATCCATTTATAGTATTATAATACTATTGTGTTACAAAAAAAAAAGTATTAGTATAATACTATTATCAGTTGTTTCTTTTTGACCGACGACCAAACTTTACAGACCAGTGAACGACGCAGGAACTAGCCTAGTTCTCTTTTGTATTACTGCAAGAGTCGCTTCCACTTCAACAGTTCAACATTTGATTTTTGTTTAACTTTATCTTTTAAAATTTTCGTTAAATAACTTATTCAAAAAATCTTGAACCTTATCACCATGCGAAATATCCAATTCCAGCCTTATGTTATTACACGCTTTTTTCTATATATAAGTGCCAAATCCACACACAGAACTTTAGAAATACAAAAGAGAACCGGATTTAAATAATTTTAATGCAAAAACATGGTTTCAAGTGAAAGATGAAGCATAAAAGTCTTGTCACTTTGTCACTACGATAAGTTGAGATTCTGTGGATGGAAACCAACTCTAGAGTCTTCAAAGCTATATTCCAGGGAACACTTGGGCTCACCGAATGACTGAACGAGAGTTGAAGAACCCTAAGATATCAAATTTAAATTATTGCTCCGTAAAATTAATCTTTAGGTTTACCCAAAAGAAAAAAAATTAATCTTTACCTTCTTTTTTTTTGTCACTGAAAAAATTAATCTTTACCTAAAAGGGTACATTTATATTATAATGTGTGTGTATATGTGTTTCCAATAGAGATCTTCTTCGTAACAAGCATCTCAAATTAAGCACAAAAAATGATTAAAATTTTCTTTAAACTTGGCCAATCTGCCTAATATCCTAGTCCTAAATAAATCACAAAATTTACTTTGGCTGAGCTATTTTAGATTAGGGATAGGCAACATGAACAGTGCCATATATGGCCGTTATGAACAGTGCCAACTTCCCTGTGCCTCTCACCAACACCTAACTCGATCTCTTCTCTCTCCCTTATTAGCTCGAGATCAGGACTTCAGGATATATTTGGGTAAAGATTAATTTTTATGAGAACTTAATTTATATGAACTCTATTGTTCAACAGTTGTAATTTTTGAGAAACGAAGTTGGAGATCTAGTGTTAGTGAAGGAACTTGGGATTTTCGATCTTGTAAACTATACATGAAGAATAAGAAAAATATAATTCACGTTAACTATGTTCATATTTAAAATAACTCAGTCAATGCAAACTTCGTAATTATTTGACGAATAATAAACTTTGCATACTACGCGACTAATTATACAGACTTAATATATTTTCGACATTTTTCCCGTATAAACCTAACTTTTTTTTTATCAGCGCAGCAACTAGTTTAGTTATTATTTAATATTTATTAATGGTGTCTGTTACGTCCATGAACCATGCGTCGCGTTGTAATTGGCAAAACAATAAAAAAAGCTGCTATATCCAATCATATCTTTACTTGGGACAAAAGACCGTGAATTTGGGTACACAATTGGCGTACAGTCACAAAAAGGTTAATGCACTGCATCTAATCAAGGAGTATACTTTTATCTGTTTTCTTTTTAGATACATACATTTATATATTCTTCACTCAGGCAGAATTGTTTCTAGATTTCTGTAGAGATAATAAGATTACATGTGCGATGCTGGCTTGAGTAATAGACACGAGTCATATATCTAAGTTTTTGTAAATATTCGTAAATCAAATCCGATATTTTATCTGAATAATCAATTTATTTTTCGATTCGATCTGATTCATATTTATCTGAATATTCAGTGTTTGGATATTAAAAAATTTTATATTTTACTGGATATCTAATTCAATCGTATAAATAAAATAAAAATTAAAAAATAAATATATAATATAACATAATAATAATTTGGTACATATTAAAATCCCCATAGCTAAAATAATCAATTTAATAATTAAACATATTGTAAACTTACATTAAATATGATAACTATGATTTACATATATATATATAATGGATCCGACTGAATATATTTTCCTAGAAATAATAGTATTTGTAATTCATGTTGTTTTTAACATATATTGCATATAAAAGTATTTATTTTGTTTCGTAGAGTTACGAATATCCGAGTTTTTAGTTCGAATATAAACGTATCAAATATTATGGATACTTTGCTCTGTCCTATGCTTATGCTTGACCAAAGCCACAAGTCTGTCGATAAATATTTACATTGAATTTTTAGAACCAACTAAAAGTAATTGTTATATAGCTGAATGATAGAACTACATGTGTAAGAAACAAAGGTAACTGGCTCTACTTAGTTCTCTTAATCGTATTTATTGTTAAACCAAAACAAAAACCACTCAACCTTGAGAATATAATAGACTTAGTTCCCAAAAAAACTAGCAAATATAAATTTGAAAAGAGTAGGGTCGAAATGTGACATTTCTCTACGTGGAAAAATCTCTTAGATAGCATATAAAAATATTTATGACAACGTAGCATATAAATGAAAAAAAATCTTAGAATAGTATTTATTAAAGGATTAAATGACTAATTTCTAAAATGCTAGCTTAAACACTAATCAATAATCTCTATACATGTAGACCTTGAGTTTTTTTTGGGGTTATGGAATATATGCTGCAAATATTGATGTGCCAACACTTTGGAACTGATTGCGGCAAAGACATAATTTCGATGATACAAGAACAAAAAACATTGTCAAATTGGTCTAGAGAGTTAAAAGAGATATCAAGACATATCAAGACTGAAGAAAAGATTTGTATACTTCTCTGTTGTTTATCATCTACATTCTGAAAACAAACAACATATTGATCATTAGATAAGATATCAAAAGTTTATCATAAAGATTTTTATTACATTGGTTGTTCCTATTATCAAGCTTTTAATAATATCAGTCGTTTGATGTTAAAAAAAGTTTTAAACTCAAATATAAAATAAAAAGTGTTTAACTAATAAATGATATTCTATATTTTTTTCTTATATGTGCTAGTTTTAAGAAAAAAATATGTTTTAATGATTTCTTACAATATTACTCTATTTAGTACTAGGAAAGGAAACCCGTGCGATATCGCACGAGAATTTATTTTAGAAAAAATATGCCACATTTTATATAAAAGAGAAGATACATATTCATATATTTTTGACAACATTTTTAAAAAATGTATTTAAGATGAAAAATTGTAACTTTTGACATTTATTTAGAGAAAATATACACTTTTTGACATTTTGATAATTTATTTTTAATAAAAGCAATGTTTAAGATGAAAAGATACATCCTTATACACTTGACTACTTCTTCTACACGAACATAATTCTTAAAATGAAAAACATATTGTTAAGATGAATAGATATATACTTATATATTTTGATAACATTTTTTAAATAATGTCATTTTTAAGATGAAAGATACAATATGATGAAAATCACAACTTTAATATTTATTTAGAGAAAATATACATTTTAGACACTTTTAGAAAATATTCTCAGAGATTACAGAGATGTGATTATTAGACTACAATAAAGTATTGACTAAACTTTTTGACAGTTTAGTTTTCGACAAGTAATGTTAAATAAAAAATATTTAATAACAAAATGAAGGTTACAAATTAAAGAGAAGTTAAGTTTGTAACTGTCTCTTTAACTTGCAACTCCTCATTCGTATTTTTTAAGCATGCACACACCTCTTAGATTAATATATTAACGTTTACTTTTTTGATCAAATATAATTTTTAACATTTACCATAAACCTCAATTCCATCATCATCTTCATTTCTTAACAAGCACTATTTATTTTCTTATCTTCTGGTACATAGATTCAACAGCACTTGGTGCATTTGTGTGAGACACAATAACTCTTCATCTTTAGAACACATATTCTTACTATCTTAATTTATGTATCTTAAGAATCTGTTTTTTGTAACTGATCTTAAGAATCATTTTAGTAATGCCATTTTTATTATAACTGTAAACACCAACTTTTTAATGTTTATAAACTTTTTAAGGTTGAAGAAATAGAATTGTTAACGATTATAGATATAGAAATTTGTTGTTTTAGAAAATAATAAAACACCATTATTAATTATCATTTGGAAATGAACCACGGGTTTGTTGTAAAAAAAAATTCACCGATTTTTCTGCTGGAACTCTATGTCTTCAGGAGATTATTTTCAATATGAATTTCATAATTGTAATGAATTTGTAACTTTCCAGTAAATTAATAATATGATTGGTAAATACAAATTGATTTCGTGTGTCCCAAATTGATGCCTTTTAATTGTATCATGCCACTCTTCATCTCCTTCTAATAAATCTTTTGCCACACATGCATTTCTGAACCATAATTGATTAGCATTTGAAGAGTAAAAAGATTTTTGCTAAAATATTTTGGAGCAAACACATATAAAACTTGGAAACTTTGTTTATATCTTTTGTATATTTGCTTAAAAGAAAAGATAAATTTATTTGTCTTATCCTATAAAAATATTTTATGATCCTTTGGAGCAGTGAATCTTTCTCCTTTTTATCTATTTTTTATTTGTTCTGATATTTTTTTGTTGTTTGATTTTTTCATTGTTCACAACTACTATATGTAGAAGACCAAAGATTGCAATGCTTAACCACCAACTATTGCAATGGTTAATAGAATTACAATGATTCGTAACTAAATGTTGCAATGGTTGAAGATCAAAACTTACAATGGTTAATCATGTAAGGTAACTAAATGTTGCAATGGTTGAAGATCAAAACTTACAATGATTAATCATGTAAGGTCGTAACAGTTCAATTAAACAGTTGTAAATGTTCATCCAAACAATTGCAATGATTCATTTAAATGGTTGGCAAACCCAATTAATTCATAGGGACATGTCTTTTCATTTTAATTATGCTCATGACTGTTTAAGGTACATTATCGTTTATAACCATTCAAGGTACCTTTTCGTTTATAACTGATTTTATTTTTAAATTGTATTTTCTTAATTTATATTTTCAACATATATTATATTGTTTTGTTTATTATCACTTTTGACTTTAAAAATTGCATCTTTATCTTATGTCTTTTTAAGTCTATATATTTTATCATTTCGCTTAAAATTGTTGTGTTTAAAAATTGTATGAATAGTCACAACTTTTAGACAATTTTTAGAAGGACACAACCTTACAGCATAGAACTTTTAGAAAAGACACAACCCTCTACACATATTTTTCAAAAGACACAACCTTTCAACATAACTGAAGTTCACAATCTTAGGAATTAATTGGAAAAGACACAACCTTACAACATAGAACTTTTAGAAAAGACACAACCTTTTACATTTCTTTTTCAAAAGACACAACCTTTCAACATAAGTGGATTCACAACCTTAGGAATTAATTGGAAAAGACAGAACCTTACAACATAGAACTTTTCGAAAAGACATAACCCTTTACAGTTCTTTTTCAAAAGACACAACCTTTCAACATAAGTGGATTCGCAACCTTTGGAATTAATTGGAAAAGACACAACCTTACAACATAGAACTTTTCGAAAAGACACAACCCTTTACACTTCTTTTTCAAAAGACACAACCTTTCAACATAAGTGGATTCACAACCTTTAGAATTAATTGGGATTCCTATTATTAGTAGATATATAACATAGTTGTAAAACGACAATTAACTGTAAGATATATGTGTGTGTATATACATGTAAATGTGTAATTGTGAACATAATTGCAAATATTAAATATAATAAAAGAATGGTGTGAGTGGGGAATAGTGGAATGATAGAAAAGGAATGGAGATAGGGTTGAAAAAGTAAAGGAGAATAAGGAAGAAGCTATAGGGAAGCGACAAGTACGAAGATGCTTATCGTGAAGAGGCATAAGATAAGAATTAAGCAACTGTTTCACTCAGATTCTTTGTTCCCTCTTTAACTTTTTCATCCTTCTATTGGCTACATTCTCCTTGCATCCATCACCAATGATCTCATTAAAGCCACAATAACCCTAACATTCTTTTCCTTATCCCTTAATCACTCTAATTTTTAGGTCATATTTCCTTTCTGACTACGGGCCATAGCTGATGAAACTCAAATTATATCCAGAAATTAGGGTTAGGATCTATACTTACATATTGTACAGTATAAATTAATCATGCTCTAAACAGAAAATATGGCTATAGGACTATGAGTTGGAATTAGACCCACCTACAGATCTGAAAGTTTGACTAAACAATTCTTTTTGTATAAATAATATAGAAGATTTCACCATTATCTGTAGCTTATAGAGTTTACAAAAAGAGGAGATGAGATCGAACCATTACTCCCTCTATCTCCTTCTGAATATCATGAGTTGTTTTGTTTTGTAAATTTAAATTCATTTTCAAAGGTATGTAGCTAGTATATATAATTAAATTTGCAGTAAAAGATAAAACATCTAACAAAAAAAATAGTAGAATAAATTTTCAAAGGTATGCAGCTATGGAACCAATTCTGCCATTCAACTTTGAAGAGCAATTTGTTTGATCCTTTGGTCTAACAAAATTAAGACGCATGATCTTACGAACTCTATGAGTTGCTTTTCAAATCAAACTCTAATTATTTTTTCTTTTTGAAACACAATCAAACTCTATATTAAATTTCTAAACTTCTTCTATTTAGAAAGTTGTAAAAAGATGTCCCTCTTGGGAGAAGAAATGAGAGAATATGTCAACAAAAGGTCGTGTAGATATTTTGATCTCATTTGGTAAATCTGTTTCTTAAAAGCTTCTAGTATATTACCACCAGATATGTGCTCTTGACGTGGTGAACAAGTTTGATGTTGATCTGACATTTTTTTAGATTTAAATCTAACATTTTTTGTTTTTCATAACCTAAGTCTCAACCCATATAGATTTATGAATGGATGCTACATCTATCTCATACTTGGAGGTATTCATAGAGGCGGATATCACACATCTTTCACATTTAAATTTGGTTTCGCAGTTACATGTTACAATATATTTGTATTGTTTTATTTGTTTTTCAAATAAAAAATTCGCATGTTACTGATAGAAAAAATCAAAAATAAATATAAAAGTACTAACTGAGACTTTACAAATAATTTTATGGGAACACAACCGCAATAATTGGCATATTAAGTCGAGCTAGAGGCCTCAGTTACCTCACTGGTCCATTTTGTGAATGTAGTAATGAGAAACAAGGTGATAGTTTGCACAGTGCATCCAGTAAGAACTCCAATCCAGAGACCTTTAACTTTGAAGTCAAGTATAAAGCAGAAGAGAAATCCTACAGGAATTCCGATGATATAAAACGCAGCGATATTCACATAAGCTCCAATCTTCTGCTTACCACTTCCTCTCACAACCCCTTCAAACACATACACCAAAAATAAACAAGACGTTTATATAGAAAATATCTTTTCTTCGTGTGTTTATAAAGACTAAAGAGAATATGGATTTCTAACCGGTTAGTGAGGCTGACAAGCTGTCCATGACAATGGAAATGCAGAGAACCGGTGTGATTTCTGCCGCGTAGTGAATCACTTCAGGGACGTTACTATAAGCGTAGCCCCAAACGTTGCTTAACATGAACAGAGCAACGCTTACGGAAGAAGATTCAACTGCCGCAATCATGATTGCAACAAACGCAGACGCTTTAGCTGCGATTAGGTTTCCAGCTCCTAGTTCGTTGGCCACATTTGTGCTAAAACATTTAAGTAAATCCAATTAAATAAATAAAATAAATAGTTAAACTGACTAGCACTTTGATTCTCTGTTTGCATTTCATTGACGTTTCCCTTAATGTTCACATGTGTTTTACTTCAATGAAATACCTATTAGGAGTCACATGTGACATAGAGTAATTGTTAAGAAACATAAGTTAATCTACTCAATGACAATCAGCTTTATTTTTAAACCTTAAAATGATATTAAAACCCAAAATTAGCACTCGAATAGGATATGTTACCGATCTTAAAATGGAATTTGATTTGAAGTAGACTAAAACACCTATCATCTACATATAATGAGAGAAGAAAATGAGTTATAATGCAATACTATATAAAGAAATATAGAATTATAATCTACTCATAAGTTGTAAGTCCATACAAATTTAAGTGCAACTGTTTTTTTGTTTCTTCTTCTAAACAAGTTATATAATAAACAAACTGACCTTGCGGCCGCACCAATCGCAGTTGCTAGATTGTAGTGCAAAGAAGACGATGTCACGCTGTTCAAATGAAAATGTAGCCATTAGGTCATACGCAACAATCATAGGATTCAAAGAGACTATAGTGTTGCCAAAAAAATTAGGACTTCGTATTACCACATGGAAATCACAGATGTCTCCAGCTTTGAGTTGGGTAAAACTCCGGAAATAAGAATCAAAATTTCGAAAGCCGACCATTCAAGACAAATCATCAACGCAGAAGGAACCGCTAAGGAGAAGAACGTCCTCATGTGACCAAACGCTTCCATCGATATAAAAACGCGTTTGCCATCGCAAAGTTGAGAACGTCTCATGAAAAACCAGAGGAAAACCGCATTGAGCCAATACGAAAGGCTTATAGATAAAGCTGCACCTTTGGTTCCAAGCCCTAAAGTGTAAACCAAAATCCAACAAACCGGCACGTGGAAACACAGAACCGTTAAAGAAGACAGAACCATAGGAAAAATCAAGCTTTGTGTCTGGAAGTAGCGAATCAAAGATTGAAGTACAGAGTAACCAAATAAAGCTGGTATGAGCCAAAGGCAGTAAACAGAAGCTATCTCTGCTATTTCGGGGTCTTGATGAAACAATAACAAAAGATTCTTCATGAAAATCCATAGAAGAGAGATTGGGAAACATATGATGAGGAGAGAAATAATGGAAGTGAAAGTATATGACCCGAGCTTCTCGTATTGACGAGCTCCAAAGGCTTGACCACACAATGTTTCTAATGCGCTCGCTAGTCCAGACTGTTATTCAAATAATTGTATGTAATAAAATTAAATCAGAGGAGATTAAATAGGATAATCTGTTATGAGTTTGTACAAGTTCAACTTACGAGGAGACTGAACCCGGTTACATTAGCTATGGAGCTGGCGAGTGCAATTCCAGCTAGAGAGATCTCGCTTTTGTGGCCGACAATCATTGTAGAAGTGGCTTGAAGAAGGGTTTGAGATATGTTTACGACCACCATGGGAGCCGCCATGGATGCCACTTTCTTCAACTTCTCCCATCTTATCTTATCTACTTCTTGTTCTTTCTTGTAATTTACCAGTAATGGATCTTCCATTGTGTGTTTTCTTCTTCTCTTTTCTTTTAGAAAATGTGGAGTCTAGTAGCGAAAGCCAATATGATTTTGACTTATTAAGGTTTGGCTTTCAATAAAAATTTGACATGATAATTAATGACCAAGGATTTTCAGGAAAGAATAATAATTAATGAACAAGGCTCATATCGCGATCTTTGGAATTTTTCTATTTGTGATCGACGTGGGCTTGTCAAACTTGTAATGAAATAAACGTTTACAAAAGGAATCAAAATTGGACCATAAATCAACGATTTGGAAGAAAAAACAGCATTGTCTTGTGGAAAACTAATCTGGTTTGGTTGTTTTTTGGGTTAAATGGTCACGGGTGTGTTAACTTTATATATTAAATATTTTTTATATATATTAAATCTTAAAACTGTCAATAGCTGTTTTTAAATACAAAAGATCAGGTTGATTTAATTATGACTTTTTCTTAGGTTCACCCCATAGAGTGAACCTTTAGGTTCACCAACCAATAGAAAAGTTGTCATTTTAGATCTAGTATCTTTTAATTAAGGAAACAAAATAACTTGCCAAATTATATTATGCTTTTAAAATAAAAAATAAAAGATTAAATAAAAAAAATAACAATAGTTCTAAAAAAGATTATTTAAAAAAAAAATTTGTTTTTAAGATTTAGAATTTAATGTTTAAGATTTATAATTTAGAATTTATCCAAATATTTAGTGTTTTTCCAAGAGTTTAGGATTTACCTAAGAGTTTAGGGTTTACCCAAGGGTTTAGGATTTTCCCAAGAGTTTAGGGTTTAGGATTAGAGTTTAGGGTTTAGGATTAGAGTTTAGGGTTTAGTGTTTTGTTGACAACATGTTTAGTGTTTTTCCAAGGGTTTAGGGTTTATCCAAAGATATAGAATTTACCCAAGGGTTTAGGGTTTAGGATTTGAGTTTAGGGTTTGGTATTAGAGTTTAGGGTTTAGTGTTTTGTTGACAACATTATTTTTTTTTGAATTTGTTTTTTATATATTATTTTTATTTATTTTTAAATTTTATTTTAAAAAGATAATATAATTTGCCAAGTTATTTAGTTTACTTAATTAAA
Organism: Brassica rapa; assembly: GCF_000309985.2. Classification (NCBI taxonomy): domain Eukaryota; kingdom Viridiplantae; phylum Streptophyta; class Magnoliopsida; order Brassicales; family Brassicaceae; genus Brassica; species Brassica rapa. Next base: position 23,377,697 of record NC_024801.2, on the reverse strand, counting down.
AGATACTAGATCTAAAATGACAATTTTTTATTGATTGGTGAATCTAAAGGTTCACCATAGGGGGTGAACCCAAGAATCTAATCTATTAAAAGGAAAGTACATTTTATACTTAGTCCTGAGTTTTTCTCAATATTTACCTCTTTATGCCACTGACATAAACCATGTTTATCACTTAAATCAAACCACTTAATTAATTTAGATTGTTTACCAAACATTACGTCTATACCAGCTTAAATAAACCACCGGCTTTAACAACTTTAACAAACTCCATCAATTGTCAATTTAAATAAATTGGCCAAACAAAAATAAGATGTTAAACCTATACCATATAATAATTATTAACCAAGACACCTCACATTCATCACAAATCGATTTGAATCATTCTTTCTACTTGTGTTAAACAGTCCTCGAATTTGCCAAAATCTTAGATGTGATTTTGATGAATTACATTTATGTGGAATAGGAATCATGTTTTCTGAAAAAAAAAACAGAATAAAATTAACCAAAGTGATCTCACAAATATTATTTTCATAATCTTAACAAAATGTTGCTAAAATACAAATTTGAATGTTGTACTAAACAGATTTACGTAACAATCAAGGACAGTCAAAATTCAATTTCTATTAACCAAAGATTTTTTTTTTTTGTTAAATTCTATTAACCAAAGATAATATCATACTTACTACAATCTCCATATTCCTTTAGTATATTTCATATTCTTTAACTACTATTCGATTAAGTAATCATATCTGATTATTGCATGCTATTTTTTAACAAAAAAATCTAATTATATTATCTCAACTAACTATATATATTATTCAAAATACAAAGAATGATAAATTTACTTTTCATAAGCATGTATTATCGGTATAGAACGTGTAACAAAAGTTTTATATTCTTAATTTATATTATTAAAATAGAAGTACAAAATAAAAATACCCCTTAATTTTACCATTTATTTACATTAGCATGCAGTTGAGATATTTATTGAACATATATTTAAGTATACTTGTATTTTCCTAATTTAAATAATAAATTTAAGCATTTAATGTCTTTTTTAAAATTTAAATAATAGCTTTCCTTAATCAAATCTTAACCAAAATAGATTTCCTAATATATTTTATATTAACATATTAAATATTTTAAATATTTGTTAGTAATAAATAATAAAATGAAAAATAACAAATCATAATCAATTTATATAACATATAAATAAAATATAAAATACTTTATTCATATATTATTAGTATAATGCTTTCATAATATAAGTCCAATTAGTTATAAATATTGGATTTTTTATATGACACATTGTGATATAATAAACAATTAAAATCACAAAATATAATTATTCAAAGTAATAAATAAAATTGTTATGTTTTAAAATGTTATATTAACAATTATTTATTACATTTTAATTTACAAATATATATATACCATTAGTACAAAAAAGAAATTTAAAGTGAAAGCAAATATTTATACGGTCACGGATCAAGCTCTAGAAATAAACAACAACAGCGCAAGATTATTTTTCTTTAACAAATTTATTTTAATAGATATTATAGTTCCAAAGATGTTTATATATTTTATGTATTTATAAATTTATTTTCTTTGTTTTAAGGGATGCTAAGATTTTGAAAATGGAAAAATATTATGACCCACCTCTATATTATTTTAATTAGGATAAAATTTATATCAGAATATTTTGTTAAATTTTTAATTTTAATTTTTATTATAACTGCAAAGATTAAATTTCAATATAAATTTATGTTTAAATACTACAAATACATCATTTAATATAAACTTAACAAAACTAAAAAAATAAAATAAATACCCGCCCGGTCGGGCGGGTGAAGGTCTAGTAACTCTTTAATTATTAAGAACCCAAGATGGACCAGATACTATATATAGTGCCAACTGTCAGAAAATAGTTGAGAAAGTCAAGGAAGAAGATTTTGATGAGTAGTATGTGATGATCTCTCAAGGAAGTCTTTCAACAAAAAATATAATTAAAAAAGAAAAAGTTGGAGGAGATTATAGAAAATGCCACAATCATTTCTCTGCAAAGAGACTATTTTGTAGAGACTGTATTTACGCTTGTCCATTTTTATTGGCTCAATTTAATTTACACAAAAAATTTATTAACTCACTTAGTGCAATTAAAATATCAATACAAATTAATTTAGAGACTTTTTTTGAAATTTTAGAGACTATATGTGAAATTATATATCCATTACTCTAAGGGCATCATCAACACAAGTCTCTTGTGCACAGTTTTTTAAGTATTTGTTATACTAATTTAGAGATTATATGTGAAATTATATATCCATTAGTGGTGCTCTAAGGGCATTATTAACACCAATTCTCTTATGGACAGTTCTTTAAGCATTTGTTATTCTCTTCATATTAATTTATTATTATAATTTATTTATGATTAAATTTAAATATTGAAATAATAATTTCACTAATATGAAAAAGACACATGTAAAAATCGGTTTTTGTCAATTATTGCTCAAAGTTTTTTTAGGAAAAAACGTGTCTCATCGGCACGGTTGTAATCGAAGTTTCTTTCACACAGTTTTTCGGATATGGATGGATTTTCGACATCGGGTTGAGTAAGGTTCAGGAGATATGATTTGGTTATGCTTGGGGGGCGGTCATCGGCACGGTTGTAATCGAAGTTTCTTTTCACACAGTTTTTCGGATATGGATGGATCTAGGAAGGGTTAAGGTTGTTACTGAGATGCTTGGCAGGGAAAGAATTTTCGACATCGGGTTGAGTAAGGTTGAGGAGATATGATTTGGTTATGCTTGGATACAAGGTTTGTCAAATATGGGTAACAAATATTCCTTAAATTTCCGTGGTAGGTCCAACCATTATCCATATGCCAAAGAAATTTCCTAAATACTACCGTGACTGTGACACTGAGATTTTTAGAAAGTATCATAATAATATCATGGATGATTATGTGATACTCGTCCAATATAATATATAGACGCCTAGACGAAGGGTTAGAGACTAGTTGATTACTTGATTTACTGAATGATTTTTAACCAATTTTTTTTTTAATTCAAAACAAAAACACTTACCCATCTTCAGAATTCCGCTAAATGTAACATGCACTATCGAATAAACCAAGTGATGATCAATTAATCACAGATATTATTAAAAAAAATCTTCGCGATTTATTTAAGCTTTTTTTGTGTTGGGTTATATAATACATTGCCAATGAAATCTCATAAAGGCACATTGAGATTATGACTTAAACTCTTCTAATTTCATGCAGCAGATTTTCAGTTTTTAAGTTTATTCTTGTTTCATGGAGATTCTGTAAACTACTAGTGTGACGACTTTCGATTTTGACGGTTTAGATTCAATTTTTTGAGAAATTAAGAGTGGTAAACTCTAAAAAGAAAGATGGAAACTGGGGTGGCCGAATTACAATATCTTCATCATATAGCTGAAAGAAAACTTATTTTTTTTGGAGAAAAAAACATAATACAACGAATACAGAATTAAAACCAAAAATGAAAGGTTGGATTTGGATGATGTTGTCATGACTCATGAGATCAGGTGGTTGACAAGAGAACCGCACACAACCCCTTATCGTATTTGCGACCTTCCAGCTGCTCGAGGTGAAATAAGCCAATTTGTCATATTTCTGTCAATGAGTTTGGCTATTTTTGAAGATGGCATCGGATTTCCCCATGTCAATGTTGTCTTTCTCTCGATAAATAATATATAGTTGTCTAGAACATGTACGTATAAGGAAGATTCGATGTAATCAAAATGAAAATCATTTATGAGCAGAATAATATGATTTCAGTTTGCTATATATTTGTTGTCTAATAGTATTTTATTGTTCCAGATTCCAGTTCATTGTTCAACTCTTGTCAATAGTCAATTCAAAAAACATAGGCTCCGAATGATAAAATGTGGACAATTGCAGAACAACTGCAATGTGGTACTAATAATAACAAAAATATATAGATACATAGATATATGTAGAGATTTTTTTACTATTAACTGTTGTGTGCTTGGAAACATTTGAAGCCTTATTCTTTTTTTTTTTTTTTTAACTCAACATCAACTTATCATTAGCCAAATGTTTTGATACAAACAATTGTGACCACAATGCCTCAAGAGGCTTTAACCACAATGTGATATATGGAAGTAGATGTAGCATCATCTAAGATCACTTATTTGGATCCTACATTGCCTCATCTAACTACCTATCACTTTGACCACCATGGAAACAAATTCACTTTACCAAAATGGTGAAAATGAACTGTCCCTTAAACCACTAATTACACGAGCATTGACTAAAACTGAAAACTAAACTTAACAGATGAATTCCAAACTAAGACCTTGCTGGAGATCACCACTTAATTGACATTCAGAACTTGGATCATACCAACTCAACGCCAAGGCGCATACTTCACCCTCAAGTCCCGTCCAGATATCAGTCGTACTCCAGCCTTATTATATGGATTCCAAGCCAAAAGAACCACATAATGAGAAGATACCTTAGTTGCAGATTTCTTTTCAAACACAGAAACGGGTTCCCCACCAAACTGGTGCGTAAACTGCCACACAAGACCTTCCATCACGAGTTCCTAGTCTTGACTCCAAAACCGAGCCGCCGGAACAGAGCGAAACAACATCTCCAAGAGCATGAGTTTCAGTTCTTCCGGAATGAAGAAAAGACGGGTTCAGATGTCGAATCCAACCGGAGCTCATCCACTAACGCCTGCGAAAGAACACTGAAGCTCGGAGGAGAGCGACGACGGCACAGATTAGACATCTACGGAGGTACACGGAGCGACAAGGGGAAAATAGCTCCATCCAAAATCCAACCCTAAAAGCCGACCTCCGATAACGACACCTTCCTGACTCAACTCGCTGTGACTCCAGAAACTCGGAAACCGCACTACACGGCCAGATCTGAGATCTGAAGAGCCGAAGAAGCCAGAGTTCACACGCATCTCGCTGAGGGGAAGGGACGTTAACGAAGGCAAAAGAAAAAGGAGAAAAAAGAAGGTAAAGGGTGACTCTCCGGCGACGACACAGCGACAACGCCGCCGGAGAAACGCGGCGGGCTAGGGTTTCTACTGACTCTCTCTCTCTCTCTCTCTCTCTCTCTTTATCGTATTTAATTTGTTGCCTGAAGCCTTATTCTTATTTGATTCATAAACACATGCTTATGTGAACTAGAAACACAGACGCTTGTGTAAATCAGAAACATATGGACATGGGGTTACACATTTTCTGAAATATTGCTTAGTAGAACTTGCGCATCCTCTTTTATGATTTCTGTTTCTTGGTTTCCTTTAGGTGTCATCTCCAATACTCTATCCCTCGCCTTCGTTGCCTAGAGCCCAATCGAGACAAAATTCAAAACTTTAATTATAAGAAAATGATGAAGATAAGTAACTAGAGAAAGAAAGGTATACCTCTTGCTCCCAATTGGTGAAAAAAGTGACAAGAGCAAGAACCATCGTTTGAGAAAAGCAGCCTAACAATATACCAATCCAAAGTCCTCTCCCTCTCAATTTCGCAACAAAACATAAGACTGAACCCACAGGTATACCAACCAGATAATATGATCCTATGCTTGCATATCCTGCTATACGTTGCCACCCTGCTCCTCTCGCAATCCCTAAGGATATGATGAATTGCAGTGTACATTAGTTTCTTGGCTTTCAAGTTACAAATATAATCACAAAAGCCTCCATCTCTACATTTTACTGCATATGGTTTTTCCATTCGATATAACTTGCTTACCTGAGAGCACGGCCGTAGAGCTGCAGATAAAGATTGATAGGCAGAGAATCGGTGTGAGTTTTGTTGCATAGTGAGCGACTTCTACCTCATTGCTAAAGATATACGCCCAAGTTTTTCGATAACTGTAAAGAGTGATGCATACAAAGGAAGCATCGAAAGCGCCAAGGTAAAGTGCAGCATTGGCCGCTGCTCGAGCTGCCTTTGGGTTTCCAGCTCCTAGCTCGTTTGAGACATGTGTGCTATATAAGCAAGACAATGGTTAAGAAACATTTTTCACAAAAAAATATATTCTTATGAACAATTGGTAATGTTGCTATACCTTGCGGCTGCACCTATTGCATCCACTAAAACGTAATGCAGACCAGAAGTTGTGAGGCTGCTCAAGGAGACATATTAATTAAAAAATGTATGTTTTCTATAAAGAAATTGTAAACTTAAAATATTAATTGAATTATTACTGGTTAAACGTTATTGAAAATTTAAATTGTAACAAATGATGCATTTTAGCCGATGTAGTATTAGATCTTGGATATCCTAACACGAATTTTTAAATAATGCATCTTTCGTTCATTTATCTTGGATCTAATCACATATTTTTGGATCATTAATGTAAGTGACATATGGATCATTTGTATAATATATACAAAGGGATATATGCACATACCATATGGACATCACCGATGTTTCGAGTTTTGAGTTGGGTAAGAGTCCAGACAATAGTAGCAGAAGCTCAAATGACCACCATTCTAGGCTTTAATTACACCCCAAAAGAGATACAAGAATTAAGCATCAGTTGAAAATCAGAATCAAGAAACAGAGAAAACTTAGTTACCAAATCATCATTGCAGAGGGAATCGCTAGAGAGATGAACTGCTTCATGCTCGAGAAGATTTCTTGCAGCTCAAGATTCCTAGTTTCACGATACAGAGCAGAGTCTCTCATAAAAACCCAAAGCACAGCTACGTTTAACCAAAGCGAAACACCGATGGACAAAGCGGCACCAACGATTCCATATCTAAGTTTATAGATAAGAAGCCAACAAAAGGGAATGTGGAAACAGAGAGCTCCAAAAGAGCTCAAGAAGAGAGGAAGAACCAATCCTTGTGACTGGAAATAGCGAGTCATAGGCTGAAGAAGAGCGCATCCGAATAAAGCCGGTATGAGCCAGATGGAGTATCTACAAGCTAACTCAGAGATGAAAGGATCTTGGTGGAAAAGCTCGAAGAGTTTGTCCATGTTAACCCAAAGAAGAGAGATTGGGAAACAAATCAAGACAAGACATATCATTGAGCTGTAAGTGTATGAACCAATCTTTCTGTATTGCTCTGCTCCAAAAGCTTGACCACACAATGTCTCTAACGCACCTGAAAACCCAACCTACTGATCGGAAGTCAAGCAAAGCTGGATATAAAATTTTGAGGGTAATAAACATTTTTAAAAATCTTAATAATTTTTTTTTGTTTCATTATTTGGGAGCATCTATCTATGTAAAAAACTTAAAAAAATTGTCAGTCAAGACCAATGTTTCTCTCGGTTATGCCGAGATCCGGGCCTATAGTCAAGTTAGATGAAAAAGAGAAAGAGAGAGGAATATCTTACGAGGAGGCTGAAGCCAGTGACGTTGGTAAGAGAAGTGGCGATGGCGACGCTGGAGAGAGAGAGCTCGTCTAAGTGACCGACCATAACCATGGAGATAACTTGAAGGAGATACGTAGAAACAGAAACTGCCACCATTGGAGCAGCCATGTAGCTCACTTTCTTCATCATCATCCCTGCAGATTTCTCATTTTTGTAATTTCCTTCTTCTCTCTGTGCCAAGGAGAAACCGCTTTCCATCGTCCGAGCAAACTTTTTTATTTTGTTGTTGATAATGGTTACAGGGAAAGTCAATACAAACTGATGGATCGAATAATCAGTAGAGAAATACAGAACATGCAAAACAAAATTAAACAAAGACCCTAGTGGTCTGAATATAATACTAGAACGCTTAGTAGAATCTCAGTTATTGTCGGACAGTTGATACAAACCTGACTTATTAAAATATAAAGTCTTCTTTCCAGTCACCATTATTCCAGCCTTTTTGGGTCAGAGATGTTTCTTGATTTTCAAGTAACTTAAGGTTTACCAGTTATCACCTATCTAGCCTTGACTACCTGCAAACCCTAGTTCGAAGCAAATATCACTATAAGACTGTTTGTTTGTGCTTGGACTTGCTTTTACGTCTAATTTTTTCAAATATCAAGGTTTTTTCAAGGTCAATGTTGTGTTTCTCTCCATAGATGATATATATACTTGTCTAGAACAGGTACATATAAGGAAGATTTGAGGCAATCAAAATGAGAAACATTTATGAGCCGAAGTTGTCTAACACTCCTTTATGTTTATTGTCCCAGATTCCAGTTTATCATTTAATCTCTTGTCGATAGTCAGTTGAAGAAACATATTCTAATTTGATTCATAAACAAATGCTTCTGTGAACTAGAAACAAATGCAAATGGGGTTACACATTTTCTGAAATGTCACTTAGTAAAACTTGCGCATCCTCTTTTATGACTTCTGTTTCGTCATTTCCTTTTGGTGTCATCTCCAGTACTCTGTCTCTCACCTTTGTTGCCTGGAGCCCAATGGAGAAAAAATTAACTTTAATTATAAGAGAATGATGAAGATAAGTAACTAGAGAAGGAAAGGTATACAAACCTCTTGCTCCCAATTGGTGAAAAAAGTGACATTAGCAAGAACCATCGTTTGGACAAAGCAGCCTATCAAAATACCAATCCAAAGTCCTCTTCCTCTCAATTTCGCAACAAAACATAAGATTGAACCAACCGGTATACCAACTAGATAATATGATCCTATGCTTGCATATCCTGCTATACTTTGCCACCCTACTCCTCTAGCAATCCCTAAGGTTAATGATGAATTGCAGTGTTCGCGAAGAACATATACGTTTAGTTTCTTGGCTTTCAAGTAACAAATACAATCACAAAAGCTATCATTTCAGCATATGGTTTTTCCATTTGATATGACTTTTGCTTACCTGAGAGCACGGAGGTAAAGCTGCAGACAAAAATTGATAGGCAGAGAATCGGTGTTATTTCTGTTGCATAGTTAGCGACCTCTTCCTCATTGCTAAAGATATAGGCCCATTGTTTTCGATAACTGTAAAGAGTGATGCATACAAAGGAAGCATCAAAAGCGCCAAGGTAAAGTGCAGCATTAGCCGCTGCTCGAGCTGCCTTAGGGTTTCCAGCTCCTAGCTCGTTTGAGACATGTGTGCTATATAAACAAGACAATGGTTAAGAAGAATTTTCATAAAGAATTATATTCTTATGAACAATTGGTAATGTTACTATACCTTGCGGCTGCACCTATTGCATCCACGAAAACATAATGCAGAAGTGAAGTTGTGAGGCTGTTCAAGGAAGACATAAAGTGAGTAAAGTACTAAAGTTGCACATATTAGTTAAATATTTAAACAATGGTCATTTGTATATATATAAATATTTTAGGTCGAAACCGTAATTCTTCAGGTGGAAACCACATCATGTAATATTAGTTTCACTGGAACTTTGGATCTCTGATACAATAGTCATTGTTCCTTTCTAGTTGAGTTAATGACCTGTGGTCATCTGTATAATATTATACAAAGGGATATATGCACATACCATATGGACATCACCGATGTTTCAAGTTTTGAGTTGGGTAAGAGTCCAGACAATAGTAACAGAAGCTCAAATGACCACCATTCTAGGCTTTAATTACACCCCAAAAGAGATACAAGAATTAAGCATCAGTTGAAAATCAGAATCAAGAAACAGAGAAAACATAGTTACCAAGTCATCATTGCAGTGGGAATCGCAAGAGAGATGAACTGCTTCATGCTCGAGAAGATTTCTTCCACCTGAAGATTACTAGTTTCGCGATACAGAGCAGAGTCTCTCATAAAAACCCAGAGCAAAGCTACGTTTAACCAAAGCGAAAAACCGATGGACAAAGCGGCGCCGACGATTCCAAATCTCAGTTTATAGACAAGAAGCCAACAAAGGGGAATGTGAAAACAGAGAGTTCCGAAAGAGCTCAAGAAGAGAGGAAGAACCAATCCTTGTGACTGGAAATAGCGAGTCATAGGCTGAAGAAGAGCGCATCCGAATAAAGCCGGTATGAGCCAGATGGAGTATCTACAAGCTAACTCAGAGATGAGAGGATCTTGGTGGAAAAGCTCCAAGAGTTTGTCCATGTAAACCCAAAGAAGAGAGATTGGGAAACAAATCAAGACAAGACATATCATTGAGCTGTAAGTGTATGAACCAATCTTTCTAAACTGCTCTGCTCCAAAAGCTTGACCACACAATGTCTCTAAAGCACCTGAAAATCCTACCTAATGATCGAAGTCAAGCAAGGCCAGATATGTGATTTTTGAAGGCTATAAATATTTCTTTAAAACTTATGTCTATACAAAAAATTTTAGGGACCAAAGCCAATGCTTCCCTGGACTATGTCCAGATCCAGCCCTGAAGTCAAGTTAGAGAGAGAGAAAGAGTGAGAGAGATGCAGGAACACAGAGAGGAATATCTTACGAGGAGGCTGAAGCCAGTGACGTTGGTAAGAGAAGTGGCAATAGCGACGCTGGAGAGAGAGAGCTCGTCCAAGTGACCGGCCATAATCATGGAGATAACTTGAAGGAGATACTGAGAAAGATAAACTGCCACCATTGGAGCAGCCATGTAACTCACTTTCTTCATCATTGTCCCTGCAGATTTCTCATTTTTGTTATCTTCTACTTCTTCTCTCTCCGCCAACGAGAAACCGCTTTCCATCGTCTGAGCAAACCTTTTTTTTTTGTTGATAATATTTACAGAGAAAGTCAGATACAAACTGATGGATCGAATAATCAGTAGAGAAATACAGAACTGGTCACGGAACATGCAAAAGAAATTAAACAAAAAAAATATAGCTATTTATGTACTTCTTCTGCATCACCGCTTAAGTGGCGAATTGATGCGTTCTATTCATAAACCATATAGCTCATTGCAGACTGTCGTTTGCATGGGCACAGCATTCAAACATTGTTTTAATGATATTGATTAAGTCAAAATTAGGAATTCAGATGAAGAAAAAACTAGATTTGGTTTAATACTTTTGAACCCGCAATTTAAACATAAATCATGCACTTACTTACATCATAAATAAATTATAAAATAATTCATAATCTAATTTTTAATTTTTATTATTTTGTAATTTATATGTATGATTTATTTTAAATAATATTATATTATTTTATCTAGATATGTAATTAAATATATAATATCTAATCGATTTGATTATTTTTTGGGTATATTGTATCGTATTTACTTCTCTAACTTTAACCATAATATTATTTTTGTACTGAAATAGCTTTAAATTTTGATTAATTAATTTTTTTTTTTTTTTGCATTTAGACTTTTGATTTGTGCATAAAAATTTAGATTGTTTAAATTACTCATTTTGTAGGTTATATTGTGTTAAACACATTTCTTCAAATGAAAGCACCATTACTTTTGATTCTAGTTATAAACTAAATTTGATTAATTTTATTTATTTCACTAGTTCAGTTTTTATCGTAAATATGTATGTATATATATATATATATAATTTCGTAAATTATTTTATATAATTGATATTTGTGGATTTGTAAAAATAGAAGAAAAACTGAAATGAGGATAAGTATGATGTTTTATAACAAACATTACTGATATTATTTTGAAAACTTATGAACATATATTAATATTTATAAAATGTTTTTTTTGTTGTAAATTCTAAATAATTTTATACTTTAGAATAATAATATATAAATTTAAAAAATATTTTAAATAATCTTAACCATAAAATTCATATTGGTTTATGTATTTTATTATAGGTAAATTATGTTGTATAAATATATAAAATTTTAAAAACCAAAATAAAAATACGAAGCCTTCAAACAGTTTTAGTGGTAGATTAGGATTGGATAAAGTTTGTATATATTTAGTTATGTAGTTTGATAAAATTTATATTGAAAATGTAAATAAAAAAAAAATAAAAAAAATTATGAAAAATGAATAAACATTTCAATAGTAGCAATTATAAAATATTTATAGTTAAGCAATGATATTTTATTTTAATTGACTTTTTCAAATCTGAGAAAATAGATTGATATAAATAAAATATTTTATTAATTTCAATTTTTTTTAATATTGTGTTTTAAAGTGATGATTATATTTTTAACATCAAAACTATTTTATGTGAACTTTTCTTTTTACGAAATCACATTATATAAAATATATTTTCTTTCATTTTTGTAAATATATTTTTTTATTATATGACTATTTCCTTTTTATTAAATAAAACTATTTAATTTTATTTTATTTGGAAAAATATAAAAATAAAAATTTAATTGGCATAAGTTATTACATAGTTTTTAATAATGGTAATTAGATATAATATTTTAACTTGTTAAGTGTATCTATGTAATTAACCATCGTAAGAATTAATGTGAATGTGATATCTAAAAAATTGACTTCTCAAATAATATTATTGTAATTCTTATCACACATCTATCATCTCATTCTTTCTCAACACACAACTGGTTTACCATTTAACAACCTTACACAACTAGTTGTTTTCCATAATTTCAACACAAGTCAACAACTTGATCTAACAATTCATCACATCAATAAGATCAACAATCAAACCTAGACAATACTCCCTCCATTTCTAAAAGATAGACTTTTTAGTGTTTTCATACATATTAAGAAAATGCATTAAATCACTATAGTAAATTTATCGTTTTCTGTAATTTTCAACTTTCAACAACTTTTAGCTAATAGTAATCTAATAAAATCAATTAATTTTCTTAAAGTTTGCAATTTTCTCATAGAAAACATAAAATATACATCTTTTTAAAACAAAATATTTTTCCAAAACATAGATCTTTTAGGAACAGAGGGAGTATTTATAAGGGATAACGCCCCAAAGTATTACGAGACATGAAAAGAGTTAACAGTCGTGTTCTCACCTTGGCTTTATTCGATGTCACGAATCAGATATGTACTCTCATTCTCAACAGAAAATAAGAAAAGAAGAATAGAGAGAAGAAGAATAGAGAGAAGAAAAATAAATGCTTATTTTTCAGATCTGATGAACAACAACGGAAGACAGTGGAGAAGAGAACAATCGCGACAATCCGCAGTGGTCTGGAAAGCGACGAGCAACGACCTAACAAGGTGACGGCTTGGCACAAAGAAAGATAAAGAAAAGAAGAAAGATGTCTGACGGCTAGGGTTTTTGGGTTTTGAATTTTTGTAAAATTTTAGTATATTTTTTTGCATAGAAAAGAGAAGAATCCTAAATTTAACTTAATGGGTTTTACTTTTAATGGGCTTTTCCCTTTTGTTTCAAAAACAAAAGGAAGTGAGGTCTTAGTTGGAGATGTTACAAATTTCCCCAACTCTTACCCTTGACTACTTGGAAAACCTAATCAGAAACAAAGGCCACTATAGGATTGTTTCTTTGTGATTGGACTTGCTTTTCATCTAAATTTCCAAATGAGTGATTGTTTCTCTTTCATTTTGCCTTTTGTTCTTTCTGATAAGTTTTGACTGGTAACTAATTTGCAGAAAAAGGCATTACAAAACTCCAATGCTAGAGTTACTGCAAAAAGTCCAATCAAAGCTATTGATTGTATATACTACCACAAACGAAGACCCTCAGGTATTATCCCTCAGGACCCATCACTCTCCTCATTTTTCCAGGAGGTGATAGCACGGCCGGGCTGTTTCCGTGTTGGTTGTTTTGCTCAGATGCCTTTGGTTCGAGGGCGTCTCCTTTCGAAGCTGGAATCTGAAGCTTCCCTGGCTCAGTTGGTGATGGAGAAGACGAGAAATACCTGACCAAATAAAAAAATGAAGATATCAGAGATGAAATGGAAATTATTGTCATGTGAGTTTTATTTTCAAGACAATGTATATAACCTGTGGTCCAAAGCTTGCTGTATGGTGATCCGTTGGCGTGGGTCGTAGATGAACATTTTGGATAGAAGATCCAAAGCGTCATCGCTCGCCATAGGGAAAATGGTACGTAGTGGTGGAGCTGGTGTGTAGGAGAACTCCATGTACTCCGGGAGGTAGATCATGTCGGACCATTGGGATTGTGTTGGAGTTCCAAAAGCTTGAAAGATCTTTCCCAGTTGATCGATCTCAGAAGAACCCTGAAGAAAGCAAAGCAATGAAGTTATATATAAATAAAAAAATAAAATCCTGAAGTATTGACGAGTAAAGATCATTTGAGACAAAATATAGAAGATTACAGGTAGGAAGGGTCTACGAAGTAATAGCTCAGCGAAGATACAGCCTGCAGCCCAGACATCAACTCCTGCTCCGTACTGTCTACTCCCAAACAGCAACTCAGGGGCTCTGTACCAAGTTGCAAACACCTGTTTCAATACGTACATTCTTTTATTTACGAGTCTTCTATTGTGAACAAGCAGATACAAAACCAAATAATATATTTACACAACCACTCAATCTCAGCATCATCTGGGTATCTAGTGTCAGGTAACCACCAATCTTTCACCTCACCAAAACCGAAAAAAATAAGTACGCACGAACCAGAATTAAAAACATACGATGTCTTTCTCAATGCTCTATATCAAGTATCCGTAGTTCCCAACAACACTTTCAACAAATCAACACGAGATGACAACATACTAATTACAAATTCTAGATTAATAGTCTAGCTGCCACCTCAAACCAATAAGATCCAAGTCTACAAAATCTTCAAGAGTATAAAATGTCAATACGTCCGTAAATAACAAAACAGTATCTGGGACTCAATGTGCTTTGCAATAACGGGAATCAAATACTCATCATGTCTGCTCAACACTATGTATCAGGTTGATGATCATCAAGAGGTGCCAAAGAGATCTATTATTCAATTCCTAAGCAGCCATTTCAAAACACAAAAAAAACATCGAGCTAAGTATCAATCGACGAGTAAGCAAATACCTGATGAGTAAACCTCCGATTCGGACTCCCAAACACTCTCGCCAAGCCAAAATCAGCTAATTTCAACAGACCATTCTCTCCAATCAGTAGATTATTAGGCTTCATATCCCTAAACAAATGTCAAAACAAATCAAGATCCAACCTAAAAGCTCAAAAAGAAAGAAGGAATAGTTTTAGATTTTACCTGTGCAGAACCCATTTCTTGTGACAATAAGCTAAACCCTTAAGAGTCATCAACATATAAGACTTGATATCACCAGGAGAAAGAAAAATGTTACGGTCACGAATCACAGCCTCCAAATCCGTCTGCATATACTCGAAGACGAGATGCAAGCTTCCATCGTGAGGAAACGCGTCGATGAGCTCGACGATGTGCGGATGGTTCAGCTCTTTTAGGAGCTTGATCTCCCTAAGGGCTGTGAAATTGACTCCTTCTTTCTGGTTTCCTAACCTAATCTTCTTCACCGCGACAGTCTTACCTGTCTATATGCAGAAAAATCGAACAACATAAGGAATTCGAATTGAAATCGAATTGGGGAAGGGATTGGATTGAGTTGATTGAATGACCTTGGTGTCGGTGGCTTTGTAAACGACACCGTATGTTCCTTCTCCGAGCACTTGACGTCTTAGGTATCGATCTACGGGTTGGTTTCCGCCGGATTTCGACATCGGCTTGTCTTTTTTTTTCCTCCGGTTTACTGTTAACGCTATGAGGGAAGGAAGGGCTAGTTAAGTAAGCACTTTGATTCGTTGGTTTTATTTACAGTTTTAGCCTTATAGTTTTAGTATTTTATGAAATGTATCTCATAATTCTGATACTATCAGAAACAACCCGTATTACAGTTGGTTAATTCATATAATGAAAAACTAAATGCCGAGGGACAGCCACTGTTAACTCCGTTATGGAACGGACTCAGAATGGCTCATGTTACCATCGTACATAATATAACAAACAAATTGTGAATGTTCAAACTTTTTCTTGATTTGGGAGGAACTTATTGTTTTGCTTTGATTAAATATTTGCCCAAAACATTCAAACATGTCAGGAACCACTTCCCTAAAGCCATCTACAAACAAGACAACACCTTCAGATAATGTTTTGTGATAAAATTTAACAAAATGAAAAGATCTTGCAGATGATAGTTCTCATCCAACTAGACCTCGGCTTAAGGAAGAATCATGATTCATGGGGTATTGGTGGCTGTTCAGGCAAAACTTGAGCTTCATCACAATTGTCATCAGCTTGTTGTTGATCATCAGATTGTTCAGTAGGAGGAGGAGGATCTGCAGCAGCAGGAGTCTGCTCGTCTTCTGGATGAAAATTGATAGGGAATTTAGTGACTCTAGGTTTGTCAGAGAGTATATTCCTCTGGACTTTATCGAGCAAAACCTTGGTTGGAGGCTCTTCCCTGAGTTGCTCATCTTCATAGTCATTGTTCACGTAATATCCAACTCTCAAGAATTCTTGACCCATGTACGAACATGTCAACAGCAGCACAGTGACACCGATGATGTCTTCCTCCCGGATCTTTGATGGATCTGGAGGATCAGCCTGTAAAGTAAAATGGAGTGTTGGATCAAAACTCTGTTGCTATTGAAGTGAGGGAGTGTAAGAAAAAAAAGAAAAAAAGAATATGTGGTTAGTTTACCTGCAAGACAAATCGGTAGTTGCCAACGTTAACAGGCCCTACAAGCACACTCTCTAGAGTTTGATCATAAGTCTCATCTTCTGCTGAGCCTACGTAGACAAGTTTCCATTCCAAATCTGTACCAACACAAAAGCATGGGACTAAGTGAACAAAATCGTTTTTCTTTATATTGCACTTGCTGAAAAGAAGAAGATTAAAACTAGCAAGGTATCTATCTTATCAGGTTATACTATATTCCAGGAAAATCCAATATCCATAAATGCTGAAAAATGTATTATCTTTTTTTTTATCATAGTGTACAAAGCCAAAGTTCAAACACATTTACAAACAAACACTTCCAAAAATCTAAAGCCAGATGAAACCACTAGTCTAGGTAAAACATCTATCCTGAGAACAACTATTGGGGAAGAAACTCTCGAAAGAGTCTAACTTTCAACATCTGGTAGATTAGTCTCACCAACATAACTATGTTATTCAAGAACTTCAGGATAGATCCAATTCAAACTAATAAGACAACAAGTGGAGGTTACCGTCTTGGAGAGAAGTCAAGCACTCGTAGGAAATCTCGAACTGAAAAGGGCTCACAAATGGCGCTGGGTTATCCAATACGCTGACGTTGGTGATATTGATCGCACTCATTTTTCCTCAAAATCGAGAAAACAAAACAACTCAAAAGAACCCTAGCTTCTAATAAAACTTCATTCAAAGTCCCGAGAAAGTTTAAGTTGGTACTCTTTCGCGAATCAGGCGGAAACGCTTAGAATCAATCAAGGTAAGAAAGTTAGGGTTTTCGAAGGAAACAATCAACGAGCAAACCTCGAGTTGATGCAAGGAAGGAAATGGATTCGATGTTCACGAGTGTTGTTCTTATGACCGGTCGCCGTTAGGAAAAGTAACCGGCTATCACCGGTTTTCTGATTTGGCGGGAGGTGTTCTTTATCGAGGAGGGAAAATGAAAAACGAAACTGAGACTTTCAACAGTCATTACCGCCATATTTTCATTAATCTTGCAAAACCTATGGTCTAATGACAAACAAATTCAATCTTCCTAACAATTGTGAGGGCTATTTAACACCTACAAAATTGCACTGCTATGACCTGTGAAGTTTTAGCAATCAGACCCAGTGATATCAAACAGGAAACACAAAAATTAACATGCAGATAGATTATATATACAGAATATTTACATAGTTTTAGGTAGATATTTTTTACACATTCTAAGTTTACCAAGCTATTAAAAGCAACACAAAAACATTTTGTGTAAACTCCTAACAGAACCAAAAGGTAAGTAGCTGATCAGATAAGATACAATGTTAGTGTTGAGACTTGATGTTCATTTTTCTGGTTTGAGCATGAAACATCTCTGCTATATCTGCCGCCGTGCTGCATTCCTCCGGATCCCTATCCGCCCTTTTACAGATGAATCTTGGAAACCTAACGGAGATGCCTCGTGATGGATGGACCAGACCTAAAGCCGCACTGTGTACAGGTGAGACGGTTAGATCCGCACCTTTGATTTCCCAGACAACCTCTGCGGGAAACCACATGTCTGGTGTCTCCCCTGTTCTGTAGTATGGCGGCTTTTTCGCGAGGATCTTATCCTCGGAGTAGAATTCTTTCATCTGCAAGAAAAGCAAATAATATATAGATATGATCATAGATACTTTGCAAGACCGAATTACAAATGGTTGGTATTGGTTTCAGCTTTTACAAATCTAATAAAACTGAACCATTAACTGGAATGTGTACACTTAGCCACAATGTTAAATTGATATTGAAGATGGAATGGTGGAGAAGAGTGAAAGAGTTGCTGAGCTTTTAATTACCTCGACGTAAAAGGCATCAGAAAACCCAGACATGACACGGCAGACACTCTGGAATTCCTCAGTCTCAGGGTTGTAGCAGGCCATGAGGAATGGACTATACCTACACATACAAAATAACATTAAGTTTACAATTCAGCTTCAAAGATACAAGGCTGATTCACACATTTTTCATTTTCAAGAAAAAAGAGAAAGTTAAGAACACATGTTTTATAGTTCCAAAAAA
This sequence comes from Brassica rapa, assembly GCF_000309985.2. Classification (NCBI taxonomy): domain Eukaryota; kingdom Viridiplantae; phylum Streptophyta; class Magnoliopsida; order Brassicales; family Brassicaceae; genus Brassica; species Brassica rapa. The sequence continues at coordinate 23,359,197 of NC_024801.2, read as the reverse complement.
AAAAAAAAAAAGAACACATGTTTTATTACCATCCGGCTTTTCTCCCGTTGCCATGCCAAGCACCTATAGGAACTAAATCCAATGTGTCACCTAATCCATCAACATAATCTCGCTTCACCTGGACCAGAAAATTTTAGCACCATTTAATCCATTTCCGGCACATTTATCTTTGATAAGATAGTTTACAGCACGAGACCTTAAGCCATGAATCAGAACGCTTTGTGGGGCAGTATCCGGCATCAACATCTAAAGACTTAACCATGATTCCCTCACAAGATGACTGAAATGCTTCTCCTAGAAACGCATTTATTCTACACAAAGTGTCTTGGTTATTCATAGAAGCTTCTTCTGTTCCCACCTAATAAACAATGAACAGTTTCAACGAATATATCAAAGCACTGATTTACTATGTTTTATGACTTATAAGCCATAAGCTACTGTAGCACTTACAGTGATTTCCTTAGCATATTCGAGAAAACCTGGCCTAGTCTCAGGGAAGACCTCCTTTAGACCTAAAAGTTTGGGAATATATGAACCTGATGAAGAAAATGACGCATCTGAGTTAAGGGAGAAAAAGAGAAAGAGGTAAGGTTTACATTTTCGTCTCTCACGGAGGGGAAGAGTCAACAGCCTGCATTGTTAACTCCGGAAATTACGAATCAACATATAATCCACTAGGAGAAATGCAGAGGGACAAAAAAAGCATTGAGTATAAAAGACACATACTGTTCACCGTTGAAGAACATAATATCAAACACAAAGATGCAGACTTCAACCTGCAGAAAGGCATTAGAATAAGCGTAAGAAGAAAATCATGAGAAACTAAAAAGAAAGAAAAAAAGGTCAAGCTTGTTTATCTTCAAAGAGTACACAAGAAAGAAAAAGAAAAAAAAATCAAGAGGAAAGCGTCAATCATACTGAAGAAAAAAACAGCAACCAATTTTTCATTCAGCTTTAATTAAAAACTAGATTAGCATGTATGTAGATGCTGGGCTTCCATGCAAACATTCAATAACGAAAGTAGATTAAGTGAAACGTCCCTATGTCCAAGCAAATTTTTTTTATTTATAAAAACATGATATCAACAAGGAACAAAGGTTACAGAACATGTTTTATATATAAAATTTACAGAGCTGAATTTCTCAATAGAAATGCTGATTACCATGTAACTGTAGAAATAAGGTCGTACGGATATTGTATTCAATACCTTAATACTTTTTGTAATTACCAAAGCATCTTTGCTCCCTCTCTCTCTTGTTGATAACTCTTGGAATGACATGAGTTGGTTACCATTCTTTCTATCAGTTGCAACAACCTGAATTTCATAAAAAAAAAGCCATTACACTATGTAATACCAAGAGAACTTATGATAAAACATTTACTGTTTTTTCTTTTTTTTTGCAAGCCGGCCATCATGAATGTCTGCGTCCTTATTTCTCCTACCTCTGCGTCCAACATGAACGTCTCAGCAGCAGGGCAAGCAAACTGTTTTATAACATCAACCAGATCAGGAAATTTGGAAGTAGTTTCATCCCCATTTCGAGAGAAAATCCGCACTGTACCATCAAGTAACAAATGGATCTGGGCGCGCTGGCCATCATACCTGAAAGTTAAATTGTAGACCTATTTCAGGGAACATAGAAGAGTGACGTAAATCAACATAGTGAAAACCAAAAATTCATGGGTTGAATTCAAAGAAACAGACATTCCATTAATAATCAGAAACTCATCAGTTATCAGTTTCGAGTAGTTTAAGAAACGTTCTTGAGACAAACTAACTTGTATTCACATGTAAAAGCCTTGTCTTGGAAGAGCTTGATAAAATCTTGAACCCCGTTAGCAATTCTGCAATGAAAAAAGCACCACAATTATTAAAGGCATGACATCAACAGCTTTGGTCGTTATCTTGAAAACAAATGTATCACAAAGATTTGTATAATTACTTTGCAAGCATGGGTTTTATTGGTATCCCTGGGATCATTGTCAGAGTTGATGTTGAAAACTCAATGTCTTTTTCCATGAGAGAAGGAACAACCACGTCCTGTTAAAAGCAACTATTATATTGAAACTGATGTCTCCATTTGAAAAATCTGGTAAGTATACTGAGTAGGACAAATCACAAATCTTTTGAAGGCTGCAAACAGGTGGAACAAAAAATTATAGATTCTTGGCTTTTCCCCTAATTCTTGTTTAATTACATCCTAAATTGGTAATCGCATTTTAGTGCAATACAAATAAGTTATTTCGCGTGCAAATTGGCAAAGCGAGTCAGAGACAAAGGTTAACACTTAGAGCTCACCAGAGAAGGAAGTATATTGTAGGCCTCAACTACTGCAGCAGAAACACCCTGAAATTTTGAATTTGCCTCTTAACAAGATGAGCATTTAAATCTTTAGATATAATCTTTTGAGCATACTTGCTTAGATAAGTGCCAAGAAAACACTTTTGAACTAAGAAGAAAATTAAATGATACCTCAAGTTTCTCTTTGAACCAATTTTCTGATGGTTCTTTGTTATGGCAATTCCAGAAAGAATTCATAACAATTGCTCGCCCTAGTGCAGGTAGAACAATTCTCAACATAGCGCCAATCCTTAAATTACGGGCCTGACCAGGAATATAGTTGCTTAAAACATGGAAGCTGAGAATAATATAAGGGAAAACATATTCTTACCAATGTTCTAACTAGAAATTTGATCTCTTTCTCTCTACAAGAGCGCATTAGCTTCACGATGAGGTTTTTCTTTTGCCTAGTACTTCCAGTACCTGACTGCACACTGAGGAAAACTATTAGGAGCTTGCTGGAATGACATTGTTGTGTTTCAAATAGAACTTATTAAGAGTGGAAATGTTATTATCGGTATATAATTTTTGAATTCATATATACGTTAAAGTTGTTTATTAGAAATGAACAAGGACATTTAACATTCTCAATTGTCGTCTTCACAAATATACAGTATATCCTCGGTCAATAGCTAATATGGTGAACACATAACCAGTTGAATTCTATACCTTATCTTTCGTAGAGTTGAAAACACATCTCTAACTAGAAGTGGAGGTGGAGGAACTAGTAGCTTTTGCGTTTGTCGGCACAGCTGAGCAACGTCCCCTGGAAATTTTGATTAAAACCCGTTTTGGCAGGGTGTACAGAGGAACAACATAACCATAAGTTATCTGTGAGAGCGTTAGGTTTGTCTTTACCAAGATCTCCCAATCTATTATACATCTCCCTCATAGTAGACCGACTTATTCCACATGCTTCTTCCAATGCAGCAGAGATCAGACTTCCACCAATGTTGAGCTCCTGCCGATTGATACATGACCATAAGAGTCTTGTTAAGGTTATGTAAATAGCAAGAGAAGGTATAAAATATAAGAGACTTAGACCAACAATATTCTCATGGTCAGCGGCAATCTTATTTGTGCAAAGATAAACAGAGGGCAGCACATCTTCTGGAGAGAGAGCCAACACGCTGATAGGAGGAAGTTTTACAGAAATATAAGTGGCAATCATCATTGCTTCAGCTTAATGAACAGAGTAAACGAAAAAAAAAGAGCAGGCACCTTCTAAACATGTTGCAAAGCATAGACATAGCTTTGATCTTGCCCTTTTCACCTTCGACCGAAGCAAATGTCCGGACAAGGTGGATATACGGAGTAGGCTGTCCATCCCTCCAACAAGCTGCACTAAAACAAAGAACATATGAGTGTGGATGCATAGAAAAATTGCAGCAGGTTGACTAAAAATCCTACTAAACTGCAGAAATTTGGTTGCAAACACACGCTCTCAAGATAGATGGAAAGAATAACATGTATGATATAAACACACCAACCATGCTCTTTAGGCTTATATTTTTCAGGAGGTAGAGATACATAATCATTGTCCACCATTTCTTTTGCTGATGTCTGCTCACTTAAGTTCAATGTATGCCCTGATTTTTCTGACGTCTTAATGTTCTCCTGGGAGGAGCACGCTTCTGGACATTGCGTTAACTGATTTGATTCGCTAGAGAGTCCTCCTCCCTCACCTGCATGCTCACCAGGTACATCACTGGGTTTACTGTAATAGATGTCCAGTGCCCTATTTATATCTCCTTTAGCCTCATCAATGATGGAAGCAGCATACTCTCTTAAAGACTCAGAACCGTGAACAATGTCAATAAATTGATCTGTTACTTCTTTGTATGTTTCTTTAGCATCATTGTGGACCATCTTTTCATCTGTATTGCATTCTTCAGTCTCTGAACCAACACCAACAGAACTAGATCCACTATCCAACACCTTATCGAAAAACTTAGTTATGGTTGACTGCCCTGGACCAACTGGTTTCGACTTTGGATCTTTTTTGGCCTTCTTGTTTGACTTATTGCCAATGCTTTTGCTTCTTTTCCCCGGAGAAACAATACCCTTTGTTAAACCAAGTTTGCTTGGTAAGGCAAAACCTTTTAGACTTTCTTGACAATCTGACGAAATGCCCTTAGCAGGAATTGGCTGCAAGTCGATTCCATCGTCATCAATCAAAACAGCCTGATTCTCCAAGGAAGACGTGGCAATACAGGATTGCTTGTAAAACTCTGCTTCGCATTCATAGAAGTTACTTACTATATCTACAGGGTTACCAGCATGTTTCTTAATCAGATCTAACATCTGCTCTTCACTTACCCAAGCAGGCAAAGAATCACGTAGTTCTATCAGCAATCTTTCAGTCACCAAAGAATCACTTCCTGGAGCATCATTTTCCCTAACATCTACGCCATCTTTCTCACTCTTCTTGTCAGACTGACGATAGAACCCCAATAAAAACTCTTTCTTGTTCGCCATCTCATCAACCAGTCCAGAAAAATGCTTCTGCATTTTATAAACCTCCCTGCTATCCATCTTCTCCACATCAACACCAACTGTAGGAATAACTCGTTTAGGCCTCAACAACTTTATGTACTCCCTAAGCTCATCGTAATTCGAATGCTCGCTATACGGCACAAGATGAATCTCCATAGAATCCTTAACCTTCACCGCAAACTTATTCCTCTTCACCTCATAAGTCCACCCCGTGGGCACAAAACCTACAACCTTATCATACCCTCTCTCAACCATAACCTCATTCATCTTCACGAAATTCGGACGAAAATACGGCCAAGTCTCTCCCAACACATTCCATCCCACAACATGAACATCGCTCTCTTCCTTATCCTCTGTGAACATTCCACCCTCTCCACACCCCAATACATTCAAAATCGACATCTTCCTCTCCTCCACAAAGATCTTCCTATTGCATCTCTTACTAATCTCAATTAAAATCTTCTCTTTACCAACAACGTAAGTAGCAACAAGAAACAAAACCTTTTTTTTCATTTGCTTAGACTCTTCATCGATCTTATCTATCACGCTAATCACATAATCAACAGACTCTTGCTGCGTGGGGAAAACGAACTTCGGATTGCAATAAGTAGTGTCGAGAAAAACGACGTCGCAGCCAACGAAGCTACTAAGGAAGGGATCTGATCTCATCGAATCGCAGAATCTGAAGTCTCCGGTGTGAATGTACCTTTCGGAGCCATCGTTGGTTTTGAAGAGGAACTGTACAGCTCCTGGGCAGTGATTCGCGTCGATGAGAACGACTTCGGAGCCATCGATGATAACTTTTTGATTCGTAGGTAGAGGGAAGACGAGCTGCGACGGGACTTGGAGGATTTGTTTGAGGAGGCGTGCGGTTATGTGAGAGCAGAAGATGATTCCTCGGGACCAGGAAGAGGAGAGGCCGGAGTAGTGGTCGGAGTGGAAGTGTGAGAGGAAGAAAGCGACGGAGGAGGAGGAGGAGCGGAAGAAGTCGACGGTAAAGTTTGTTTTGGGGATTCGGTTTGATTGAGGGATTGAGAGAGGAGAGAACGGTGGTTTCAGGGAGGGTGTAGGAACGGAGGAGGGAACTGCTGATGAGTAGAGTTCTGTAGAATTGAGGTTTAGGGCTTCCGCGTTATCGTCGTTTGGGAAGTCGCCGGCGATTGTTGCTCCGGCGGAGTCGGACGCCATGAAGGAAGATGAAGTGGCGCAAAAACGCGATGGTTTAGGGATTTTACGGTTCTCTTCCCTTGGTTTCTGAGAAAATGATAACCCAATCGAACCGAGCCGAACCGTTCGAAATCGAGCTTAAACCGCGAAGAAACCACACCCGCCAGTTTTCAAATCGACCTTCTGTTTTCAAAACTATATTAACTCAGGTACACATGCGGGAGGAAACAGGTGGGAAATTATACAAGCAAATAAGCAATGAGGCTTCACAGAGAAAATAGCAATGTAACACCCGTATTTTTATTCATTTTATAAAGTTTTTCAATTAATTAACTTTCTTAATTACCACTTTATTTTTACTCAAAATTGTCTGCTTAACAAAAAATTCCAATAAATATAAAAAAAACTGAAATAAATGTTTGATAAATCAAAACAAATGTATGAAAAAAGAAAAAAATGTCTGATACCACCAATTCATTCGAACAATGATATATTCGTCAATCTCATCCCGAAAGAAAATAGAAAGAAGAATTCAGTAACAGCGAAGTCACTAAACAAAATAATGAATGTCAAACACAAACCACTAACTCAGTTGTACTATTTCAACTATGCAAGTGTAAGTCTAGCATAAAACAAACACGATACTTAATGCATGTCCTATAACAAGTAATATGCCTAGTGCACCGTTCAAACACAATCAATTTGCTAATAGTATATTAACAACTCTATGCATCCCGCATTTTCTTATAATAATATATTTATATCTCTAGAAGTTGCTAGTACATAAATCCATCTTTGTACTCTCTAAATCTTATCCTAGGTAACTGGTAGAAACGTCTTTATACACTCATAATCTCCACTAAATGTGTCGTTAGCACATACATTTATATGCTACGTAATCTCCATTAAAAAGTACCGCTAGTATAAACGTCTCACTACCTCCGCCAGATCCACAACATGAATTATATTTTACACACACACATATTCGAATTATAATCAGGTTGGAGGCGGTGTTTCAAAACAAAAAAATCAGGTTGGAGGCGTATTTAGCATGAATCAATTTTTCAAATCATGTGACACACTATATAAATTATTAAAGTTGTAATAGAGTATTTTCCTCAACGTTTTATTCCCTTTATAAAATAATAACATTATACATACAAAATAATATTATTATAATACAAAATAATAATATTAGGCTATATACAATGTTTTACTTTTCAACACCTGACTTCTATTTTTAACATTCTACTAGGTAGCATGCTCGGCGCGAAATGAATATTTTATTAAAAATTATTAAATAAATAGTTTTTATAAAAATATTCTAAAATAATAATAAAAAGATATTTAAATATTCTTTCAATTTAATAATTTTATTTATAGAATCCAAAATAATAGTTTTATATAAAATAAATAAAGAAATAAAATAATTTACTATAAAATAATTGTTATGAAATAATTATAGGTTGAATAAAAAATCAAAAAATTCAATAACCAATCAGCATATAACACATATCACTGTTGTGGACCATGCTTTTATTTTTCTACCATTTTAAAACATTCAACTACAAACCCTCAATATCATATTAATTTTCTTTTAACAGTTTCACGTGAAACTTTCAACACTTGAAAAAAAAAATTCAATAGCCTCGAAGTAAATAATATATTATGGTATTAATATGCATGCAGACGTCCATAGTTCATCACAGTTCTCATCAAATAGCAACTATCAAACCAAGTAAGAAAAGGGAGAAAAAAAGACATATCGATCATGTCAACTACTCCACAATGGGTCATGATTGGAGGAGAAGGTCCTGAGAGTTACAATCAACATTCATCGTATCAGGTTTATTTATTTTTATATATATGTGTGTGGTTTCCAAAAATCAGGAATTTCATGTGTATGTATGTATGTACAGTCTCTTCTTTAATATGTTTTCACAGAGAGCTTTGTTGGAAGCCGCAAAAGAAAAAATGAACGAGGCTATCTCTGCCAAACTCGGCCTCGACTTGATTTCTGATCGCTTTTGTGTCGCGGATTTTGGTTGCGCAAGTGGACCTAACACTTTTGCTGCAGTGAAAAACATAATAGATGCAGTAGAAGACAAGTACCGCAAGGGAACCGGACAAAACCCGGAGGAGGACATTGAGTTCCAAGTCCTCTTCAATGACTTTACCAACAATGGTTTCAACACTCTCTTCCAGGCACTTCCTGCGGGGAGAAGGTACTATACTGCTGGTGTTCCGGGCTCCTTCTTCGGACGGGTTCTCCCTAAGCAGAGTTTCCACATAGGAGTTATCAATTATGCTTTCCATTTCACTTCCAAAATCCCCAAAGAGATCACCGACCGTGACTCTCCTCTGTGGAACAGAGACATGCATTGCACTGGTTTCGACGAAGCAGTCAAGAAATCATATCTTGATCAGTACTCGGCCGACACCACGAATCTATTAGACGCTAGAGCTGAGGAGCTCGTCCCCGGGGGATTGATGTTGCTCTTGGGATCAGGTCTAAGGGACGGGGTTAAGATGTCGGAGACCGCTAAAGGAATGGTGATGGATTTCATCGGAGCTTCTCTTAACGATCTTGCTCAATTACATATATATAATTTCATCTTAAACTAGTTAATTATCTAAAATACTATAATTACATAACTACCATACCCGTTGACTCTTTCAGCACACCACTCTACTTTGCAGAAGAAGGCGAGTTAAGGCAAATCATAAAGGAGAATGGGAAGTTCACAATCGAGGCTTTTGAGGATATCATTCACCCATATGGTGAGTTTCCACTTGACCCCAAGATCTTGGCCGTTTCCACCAAGGCCTCTTTTGGAGCTTTCATATCTGCACAATTTGGAGCAGATGCAATGAGGAAAGCCTTTGAACTCGTCGAGGTCAAGGCACGTGAAGAGTTTTCTCGCATCCAAAATTCCAAACCAGAAATGCAGTACCTCATCGTGCTTCGCAAGAACTGATGATCCAAATAT